>NC_091156.1:31349880-31369880 GCF_040958095.1 Procambarus clarkii | reverse complement strand
TTGATGCCATGTCGTCTTGGGCCACAGATCATGGCTTCAAGTTCTCTACTTCTAAGACTTGTGCCATGACTTTTACGAGGAAACGGGTTGTTCTTCGTCCCTCTTTGTCACTTTATGGTCATCCCCTTGAATACAAAGATTCCGCGAAGCTTTTGGGGTTATTCATTGACACTCGTTTGTCTTGGTCTCCCCATATCTCTTACCTCCGTGTTGAGTGCTCTAAGGCCCTTACCCTCCTTCGGGTCTTGTCCCATACTTCTTGGGGGGCAGATAGGCGCACTCTCCTTGCTTTACATTCCTCTCTCGTCCTGTCTAAGCTCGATTATGGTTGCCCTGCTTACTCGTCTACTTCTCCTTCTACTCTTCGCCGTCTTGATGCTTTGCACAATACTGGGTTGCGCCTCAGTTCTGGTGCCTTTTGTTCGACTCCCATCCTTAGCTTGTATGTTGACACTGGCTTCCTGTCTCTCCGGGACCGCCGTGATCGCTACTGTCTTCGCTATCTTGCGCGGTCCTTGCAACATCCTTCCTCTCGCCTCTGTCGTGCTTTAACTTTTACCCCTCCTGCGGTTCCTGTTCCTCTTCACCACCTCCGTCTTTCTGTCCGGTTATCTCGACTACAGTATTCTCTTTCCGTTCGTATTTCTGATGTTTCTCCCCGTGTTGTTCCTTCTTTGCCCCCATGGAGAGTCCCTCTTCCGCGGTTTTGTACATCCTTGACCCGTATCACTAAAGCTTTTACCCCTCCTACGGTTCTAAAACGCCTTTTCCTCGAGCACTTTTCTTCTCACTCCCGCTCCGTTTCTGTCTTCATCGATGGGTCTAAGTCTGCAGATGGTGTTGGCTACTCTGTTGTTTTTCCTGATCGCACTTATATGTGTCGCTTACCTCCGGAGACAAGCATCTTTACAGCAGAGCTTTATGCTATTCTCTATGCTCTTCGTCTCCTGCTTTCTCGTTGTCAGTCTTCCTTTGTAGTTGTTGTTGACTCTCGTAGTGCCCTCATGGCTCTCGGGTCCTTTAATCCGGTTCATCCACTAGTTGTCGAGATCCAGCATTGGCTGTTTCTTGTTCACAGTAAATTTAAGTCGGTTGAGTTTTGTTGGGTTCCCAGCCATATTGGTGTGTCTTTAAATGAGCATGCGGATGCTGCCGCCAAGGAAGCTGTCCGCTCTTGTCCCATCTCTCGTAAAGGTATTCCATATTCCGACTTTTACCCGGTTATCCATTCCTCCGTCCTTACCCGTTGGCAGGCTTCTTGGTCGTCTGTTACTGGTAACAAACTACATACTCTTAAATGTTGTGTTTCCTCGTGGCCGTCCTCCTACCACCGTAACCGGCGTTGGGAAACGGCTCTGGCAAGGTTGCGTATTGGCCATAATCGCTTAACCCATGGTCACTTGATGGAGCGCCGCCCTGCTCCTTATTGTCCTAGTTACATTGTCCCTCTTACGGTCGTGCATGTCCTTCTTGAATGTCCTGACTTCCAGGACGAGCGTGTGTCTTGCTTTCCGACCGCCCCTCGCGGTCACCTGTCCCTCAATAGCATTCTTGGGGACTCGGATACTTTTGATATCGTTCGCCTTGTGCGTTTTTGTTCCCGTATTGGCAACCTTGGTGATATTTAGCGCCCTCTGATTCTTCTGCACATTTGATGGTGCTATATAGCCTTCCCGGTTTGGTGCCTTCTTTTGATAATTACTTACTTACTTAAATTTTCATCTATCTAGGTTCGAAGGACCATAATTTTTGTGCGGGAAAATCTGACTCAAATATTTGCATTAAATAGTGAAAACTTCAATAGCTACAAAGGACCAGCACTTTTTGTGAAAAAGTGGAAAACTAAAGAGAGCAAGTGTATTGAAATTAATTAAACAAACTAATGTCCTATGGACTTTAATAAGACTGTATATTATCATAAAATAAGAGTCAAATTCACTTTTACAAAATTAGGGGGTACAGGCGCTAAGAGACAGATACAATACTAGCGCTAACCCCTCCGTGGTGCCTCCTTGCCGTGGTGAGGGGCTCACGTACACCTCCCTGGGACCGGTGTGGGTTGCCTGTGTCCCTCTCCTGCCCCCTCTTTGGGTGGTGTACGTGCTGAAGGGCACCATGTAGGGGCCTTGTGAGCCATCGGACCACCCGCTGGAGGGGTCGCCTGTGAGAGGCCACCCTGAGTGGATGGTTGGGGGTCCAGGCTGGGGCGATAGGGGGACTGGGGTCTTTGCAACAGTGTGGGAGAATGAACGAAGTAGTAGGACTCCCCTGTTGAAAAGGGGGAGCACCGCTGGGGACGACACACCCTTCCTGCACTGGCCCGCGCTCGGCCTCCCTGGCTGCCCTGGTAGGTAGTATTCCTTGGTTCCAGGTCCCATCTCTTTTGTTTGGTTTGCTGTATGGATAACGACTTGCCTTCTATTACCCAGGCTCATGGGGTGGGCGACCAGGCCCCTGAGTCGGACCGTCCTGGAAAACCAGGATCTGTAGCCCCCGCTACGGGACCCGGTTTAGGCCCAGACCGGACTCTTCCTCCCTGCTCCCCTCCCTCCTCTGTGGTTGGGTCGAGCCCCAAGCCTGCTGTGGTGACTGTCTCGTCCCCTTGCACGGCTCCCATCCTTTCTTGTAACTACTGCACCTTTCGACCCGTCTCTCTCTAAGGGTTCTCATCGCCGTCCCCGCCATGGCCGCTCTCGTATGCTCCCTTCCCATCCTATTTCGTTCCATGCTTTGTTTGGTCCTGATACGTGGACTAAATACTTTGACCTCCTACCTTTGGATTCAACTACTCTGATGATTTTTCCCTTCATAGGCATCTTGTCGATTCCGGGGATGCCTCTATCACCTTCAACCCCACTCGTCTTGGTACCCGTGTCATTGCTGCTCCTTCTCAGGATGCGGCCGCCCGCTTGGCCGCCTTATCCTGCCTTGGCGAGACCCCTGTTCGGGTCTCGAAGAACGCCTGATTGAATGCCAGTGTTGGCACTGTTCTCCCACACCATGTTGCGACCGGTGTTAGGGATCTCAAGGACTGCCACGAGGATATCAAGCATATCCTCGAGGCTCAGGGTCATTCTGTACTCCAGGTGGATACACTTACTCGTCCCCCTCGTGGTCATCGCCGTCTGCCCCTTCGGGTTGTGAAGGTTACCTTTGATGGTAGGACCCTTCCGCCATCTGTCATTCTTGCTGGTGTCAGATGCTCCGTTCAGGAATATATTCCCTCTCCGAGGCTCTGCGGTAAGTGCTGGAGGTTTGGGCATGGTACCCTCAAATGCTCTAGTCCTGTCTCTCTCTGTCCCCTGTGTGGAAGCGAGGGTCACTCTAAGTTAGAGTGCACTTCTTCCCAGGCCCGCTGCCTCAATTGCGGTGAGGCCCACCCTACTTTCTCACGTGCATGTATTCGCTACAAACTTGAGGCGGCTGTCCTCAGCTTGAAGCACCGAGACCGTTTGTCTTTTCCTGAGGCTCGGCGTCAAGTTCATCGTCTCCCCTCTTTCGCTGACGTCTCCTATGCTCGCATGGTGCGCTCTTCCTCTCCTCGTCCTCCCCACCTTTCTCAGTCTCACAACCGTTTCCGAGCCTTAGACCCGGACACACCCACCACCACCTCCCCTGTTTTCCTCCGTTCTGTTCCGAAGGGTCCCCCTCCTGGTTCTCTGTCATGGGCTCCCCTTCTTTCTACCCAGTCTGTCACGTCTCCTGTGTCTTCTATTTCCTCTCCTTCTAGTCCTCCTTCCCGTCCTTCTCCTCCGTCTCTTGGCTCTCCACGCCGCCTGACTGTGCGGGCCGACGTCCATCGCTCTCCTGATGGTTGTATTGCTCGCTCTCGATCTTTTTCTCCTATCGAGACACTGGAGTCTGTTGCCCAGTACGTTGCTGCTGGGACGCCTGTACCTTTGAGTCAGAAGCGGAAACATGGCTCCTCTCCTTCCTCCTCCCCTGTCGGTAAGAAAGCTTCACTTTCTTCTTCACCCCTATCTCTGATTCTATCATTCCTTCCCCTCCCACTTCGGTGGTGGTGCCCCCTGTTCCTACTGTGGGGGTTTCTTTAGCCCCTGGTTCTATCTCGGTTACTACCCTTGCTGAGGTGTGCTCCCCTCTTTCTGCCCCCCCTCCTCCCCTTCCTTCTCCTCCAGACCCTGCTCGTCCGCCTCTGGTCTGTCCTCCCGCTTCTTGCCCTCCTTCTTTACTCAGTTTACCCATGCCCCTAACCCTGACTTTGCTGACCCTGATCTTGACTCTGTGCTTTTTTAGCGTGCTGTGTTCCTTCTTTACCTTTGTTTCTTCTTTACCTTTGTTTCTTCTTTGCTCTCTGTTGCTCTCCTCTCTCTCTTTGCTGATGATTTTTCTCCAGTGGAACATCCGTGGATTTTACGCCAATTTCCTTGTCCTCCAACTTCTCATTTCACAGTTTTCGCCCCTTTGTGTATGTCTCCAGGAGCCGATGCTTGGTTCTCGTCCTGGTCGCTTCCGTGGCTATTCTTTTCTCTTTCCTCCCCCCAGCTGTTGCTCTTCTGCTCTCTTGATTCGTTCCGATGTTCCCTTTGTCCCCTTGCTTTTTTCCTCGCCTCTCCACTGTTCTGCCGCCCGTATCTTTGTGCGTAGATGGTACACGGTTTGTTCTATTTATCTACCCCCCACTGTCCCACTTTCTCTTTCCGATCTTAAACACCTCCTAGACTCCTTGCCGGAGCCTGTGCTCCTGCTGGGTGATTTCAATTGTCGTCATGCCCTTTGGGGTGATGTGCTGACAAACACCCGGGGTCGCCTCCTTGAACCTTTCATCCTCTCTTCTTCCCTGTCCCTTCTTAATTCTGGTGAGCCCACTCATTTGAACTCTCGGACTCGCTCCCTTTCTTGTCTCGATCTTTCTCTGTGCTCGTCATCCCTTTCCTTAGATTTCGGGTGGCGGGTCCTTGATGACCTCCATGGCAGTGACCATTTTCCTATCCTTGTCACTTTTTTCTCCTTTCGCACTCCTCTCTCCTTCCAGACAGCCAGACAGCTTACTTACGAAGCTGACTGGCACCTCTTTACTCTCCGTGCTACTATTTCCGACCTCTCCGTTTTACCTCTCCCTCGCGCCCTCCTTCTTTTTCATGACACTGTCTTTGACGCTGCCCTCCACTCTATTCCTCGCTCTTCCTCTCGGGGAACGTGGAAGTGCGTTCCCTGGTGGAGTTTGGACTGTGCTCAGGGTGTCCATTGTAAGCGTGCAGCCTGGAAGAGACATCGCCGCCGGCAGACGGTTGAGTCTTTTCTTTTGTTTCGGAAGGCGAGTGCGGTGGCCCGTAGGACCATCCGTGCAGCTAAATGTGCTTGCTGGGTGTCTTATGTCTCCACCGTTACGTCCGAAACTCCTCTTCCACTGGTCTGGAAGAGTATCTGCAAGATAGCGGGTAAGTTTGTTTCCGATGTCTCACCGGTCCTTCGCCTTCATGGTACTCTTGTGGCGGACCCGTTGCAGGTTGCGACCGAACTGGGTTCCCATTTCTTCTTTGTTAGTTCTGGTTCTCATCTCCCCCAATCCTTCCTTCTTCGTAAGCCTCTCCTTGAATCTCGTCCTTTAAATTTCTGTACTTATCTTCACCTTCCCTATAATGATCCCTTTTCTCTCTCTGAACTTCAATCTGCCCTAGCCCTTTGTGGTTCTACGGCAGCGGGCTCCGATGGCATTCATTATGAAATGCTTCGCCATCTCCCTCCGTGCACGTCTCAGTATTTACTGAGGCTGTACAATCGGGTCTGAGAGTCGTCGTCAGTCCCTGAAGAATGGCTCGATGCTGTTGTCCTCCCTATTCGGAAAACAGGGTCTCTCGGGTCATCCCCCAAGGACTTCCGCTCTATTGCTCTCACGAGTTGTGTCTGCAAGCTCTTTGAACGTATGGTTAACGTTCGTTTGATGTGGTTCTTAGAGCACTATCGCCACCTCTCCCCTTCTCAATTTGGTTTTCGCAAGTGCCGCAGCACAACAGATTTCCTGGTGAACTTGGAGGTCCATATTCGTACTGCTTTTGCTGCAAAGAGCTCCATTGTTGCCGTCCTTTTTGACCTGGAAAAGGCTTACGACACTACCTGGCGGTATCATATTCTGTCTCAACTTCATTCTTTTGGCCTTCGTGGGAACCTCCCTCTCTTCCTCCGGAGCTTCCTCTCTCGTCGTTCCTTTCGTGTGCGGCTTGGTACTGCTCTCTCTGCCCCTTTTTAGCAGTATCATGGTGTTCCCCAGGGTAGTGTTCTGAGCACTACTCTTTTTCTAGTTGCCCTCAACGGTCTTCTTTCCTCTCTTCCTTCTGGCGTCTTCTTTGCTCTCTATGTTGATGATCGTACCCTTTGCTGTCGAGGTGATGATTCCCCTCTCCTTCAACAGCGGCTTCAACTTGCAATTGATGCCGTGTCGTCTTGGGCCACCGATCATGGCTTCAAGTTTTCTGCATCTAAGACTTGTGTTATGACTTTTACTCGGAAGCATGTCGTTCTTCGTCCCTCTTTGTCGCTTTATGGTCATCTCATTGTGTACAGGGATTCCGCGAAGCTTTTGTGGTTGGTCTTTGACACTCGTTTGTCTTGGTCAGCCCATATCTCTTACCTCCGAGTTGAATGCTCTAAGGCCCTTAACCGCCTTAAGGTTTTGTCCCATACTTCTTGGGGAGCGGGTAGGCGCACGCTCCTCTATTTGAACTCCTCTCTCTTCCTGTCTAAACTCGATTATGGTTGCCGTTACGGACCCGAGTCCATCGTCGGAGCACAGAGCAGTGACAACAACGCCATCTTTGAGTCCACTCCCAAAACCCCCTCCAAATGGACGACGCCATCTAGTGATGACGAGAGACGCCGGCAATACGTGCTGGATTCCCGTGTTAATTGGCTCGTGGAATAGCCGCTGCTGACCTCTGGTGAGGTGGCGCTTAGACAGCAACGCCATCTATGGAGTGAATAGGTGGACGTTTGTGTCTTAGCTTGTAAGTGAGGTTCCCTAGAGCGTCCCAATATTAATGACGTATCTGATTGCAGAGTCGACCTGGGACTGCTGTGTTGAATGATGGATCAGTCTACCCAAGGCAGCCAAGGTCTCTTCACGAGTCTGCTTTGAAGAAGCTGTGAGCCACCCCCGGACAAACTCTGTTGAGAGTGTAATAGCCTGCCTGAGGCGTGGCAGTGTCGGGAATCGCCTTATCCGGGGCTGCCTGGTGGAAGAGACTAGCCACTGTAGTGCTTAGTGAGGAGAGTGTCAGCGGGTCACACAAGGCTCCTGCCTAGGGCTTGCAACCCTAGTATCGGTCATGGAGTGGTCTACACAGCGGAGCTGATCGGTACCTGCCAGCTACAGGTGGGATTGTGGTTTAAGGCCTCCACGACGAAGCACCCAGTGGGACTGTGATTTGGCTGGCCTGTGGCCAGGGTAGATTCGTCATAGTCATATTGGATTCATCGTGGGCCACGGAAGAAGGAACCAGGGGCTACCCAGAGTGAGCATCGTTGAGCATCCAGTGTCTTCGTAGGAAGACGCAACTGTACATAAGTGTAGTTATAATCCCCGTGTGTGACTGTATATATACATATGGTGGTGGGAATATATATACATATATATAAATTGGAATATTTGTATCCCCTCCCCCTTTAGTTTTACTTACATTACGGAACACACCCCTTGAAAGCCTCTACTAACTTGGGGCCGGATTCCCAAACTCTACTACCATCAGAGAAGAACCCGGTTGCGTCCCAGTAGGGCCGTAACAGTTGCCCTTCATACTCTTCTGCTTCTCATTCCACTCTTCGCCGTCTTGATGCTTTGCACCATACTGGGTTGCGTCTCAGCTCTGGTGCTTTTCGTTCGACTCCCGCCCTTAGTTTGTATGTTGACACTGGCTTTCTCTCTCTTCAGGACCGCCGTGATCGCTACTGTCTTCGCTATCTTGCACGGTCCTTCCAACATCCTTCCTCTCGCCTCTGTCGTGCATTGACTTTTCCTCCTCCTGTGGTTCCTGTTCCTCTTCATTGTCTCCCACTTTCTGTCCGGTTATCTCGCTTACAGGATTCTCTTTCTGTTCATATTTCTAATGTTTCTCCTCGCATTGTTCCTTCCTTACCTACGTGGAGAGTCCCCCTTCCCAAGTTTTGTACGTCCTTGACTTGTGTTACTAAAGCCTTTACCCGGCCTACTATTCTGAAAAGCCTCTTCCTTGAGCACTTTTCTTCGCACTCCCACTCTATTTCCATCTTCACTGATGGGTCTATGTCTTGCGGACGGTGTGGGCTACTCTGTTGTTTTTCCTGACCGTACTTATATGTGTCGCCTCCCTTCAGAGGCTAGCGTCCTTACGACAGAACTTTATGCTATTCTCTATGCTCTTCGTCTCTTGCTTTCTCATTCTCATTCCTCCTTTGTGGTTGTAGTTGATTCTCGTAGTGCCCTCATGGCTCTCGGGTCCTTTAATCCTGTCCATCCGGTGGTCATCGAGATTCAACATTGGCTGTTTCTTATTTCTTGTAAATTTAAATCAGTAGAGTTTTGCTGGGTTTCCCAGCCATATTAGTGTTTCTTTCAATTAGCGTGCGGATGCTGCCGCTAAGGAAGCTATCCGTTCTTGTCCCATCTCCCGTAAAAGTATTCCTTATTCCGACTTTTATCCTATTATTCATTCTTCCATTCTTGCCCGTTGGCAGGGTTGTTGGTCCTCTGTCGTTGGTAACAAGCTGCGTACTCTCAAACGTAGTGTGTCCCAGTGGCCTTCCTCCTACCACCATAACCGGCGGTGGGAAACTGCTTTGGCACGGCTGTGGGTAGGTCATACCCGCTTAACCCACGGTCATTAATGGAGCGCGCTCCTTATTGTCCCGATTGCGTTGTCCCTCTTACCGTTGTGCATATCCTTGTTGAATGTCCTGACTTTCAGGACGAGCGTGTGTCTTGCTTTCCGACCGTCCCTCGCGGTCCACTTGTCCCTCAATAGAATTCTAGGTGAATCGGATACTTTTGATATCGTTCGCCTTATGCGTTTTGTTCTCGTATTGGCATTCTTGGTGATATTTAGCGCCCTCTGATTATTTCGCACTTTGATGGTGCTACATAGCCTTCCCGGTTTGGTGCCTTCTTTTGATAATTACCTTACCTTACTAGCACTAATAGTCTAATGCTGATTCTTCATTAGAAGGAATTGTATATATAAATTATTGTTATGTAATGAAATAACAAGAGGTGATTTCACCTCAATACACCATAGTAATATATGCACGATGTTCACGATGAAACGTGAACTCCTCAGTACAGTAACTTTCAGCAATATGGTTGCTATCGCTTCTCTCTCCTCCCTCCTCGGGGGTACGCATGCGTGAAGCTCTCGATAGGAACCCCGAGCGTAAGTTAATTTATTTATTTCAAATTAATTAGGAAAGGAAGTAGTTGTGACGATTATTTACTTCATAACCCCCTCCCCGCTCAGCTCGTTGTCGCCGTGTGGGGGCTTCGTGGGCGGCTGCTGGAGTGTGATGCTCCTTAGGACAGTCCTCTGTCCTTTTCTAGCCTTGTGCTCCTGCTGCCGCCCTCTCCAATTCTGCTGGGCACCTTTTCCTTTTCCTTCTGTTTCGTTTTTCTCCCCCCTCTTCTCCTATCTGCTTGCCGTTTCCTGCCGACCTTTTGCTCGTTCTGGTTCTTCCATGGACTTCTTCTATTTGACGCCCGGGTGCTTGAGGAGGCATACTCATGCACCCGTAGAACTGCAGTACCCGACGTCGAGAGCGAGGGGAACCTTTTATTGTCAATCCCCACTTCGTCACTGAACCCGATCTCGACGGACTGTCGGTTTCTTAAGGTGGCGTTTGTGGGGCGTATACTCACGACGCACCCCTAGGAGGCCCCGACAAGATCGGCGATAGCTTCTTGTTGGGTGTCCTGCCTCTAATTGTGGCTCCATGGTGGGTGTGGGGGCACATTCGTGAGTGAATTCTTAATTTCGTCAAGATGATAACCCCTGTTTCGGCTGCTTCTGGCTTACCTTTTCAGGCTCGTGGGGTGGGCGACCAAGCCCCCGAGTCGGTCCGTATTGGAAGACCGGGCTCTGTAGCCTCCGCTGCATTGGGCCCCGACCTTGCTCCTCCTTTGGCCTCTCTGACTCCTTCCCCTGGCTCCCCTCCCTCCTCTGTGGTTGGGTCGAGCCCCAAGCCCCCAGTGGTGACTACCTCGTCCCCTGGCGCGGCTCCTTCTCTAGTTGTAACTACTGCGCCTTTTAACCCCTCTCTCTCTGGGGGTTCTCACCGCCGTCCTCGTCACGGCCGCCCTCGCTCGATTCCTTCCAGTTCTGCTACCTATCAAGCCTTGTTTGGTCCCGCTTCGTGGGCCAAATATTTTGATCTCCTCCCTCTTGATTCTGCGCCTCCTGACGATTTCTCCCTTCATCGACATCTCATTGATTCCGTGGATGCCTCCATTACTTTCAACCCCACTCGTCTCGGTACACGTGTCGTTGCTGCTCCTTCTCAGGATGCTGCTTCCCGCTTGGCTGCCTTATCCTGCCTTGGCGAGACCCCCGTTCGGGTCTCGAAGAACGCTCAATTGAATGCCAGTGTTGGCACTATTTTGCTCCCGCCCCATGTTGCAACCGGTGTTCGAGACCTGCGCGACTGCCACGACGATATTCGCCATATCCTCGCTGCCCAGGGCCATTCTATTCTCCAGGTGGACACGTTTACTCGTCCCCCTCGTGGTAGTCGCCGTCAACCCCTCCGGGTTGTGAAGATTACCTTTGATGGTAGGACCCTTCCACCCTCTGTCATTCTTGCTGGTGCCAGGTGCTCTGTCCAGGAGTACATTCCTTCTCCTCGGCTCTGCAACAAGTGCTGGAGGTTTGGGCATGGTGCCCTCCGCTGCTCCGGGACTGTCTCTCTCTGTCCTTTGTGTGGTGGCGAGGGTCACTCTAAGTCGGAGTGCACTTCTCCCCAGGCTCGTTGCCTCAACTGCGGTGAGGCCCATCCTACCTTCTCCCGTGCGTGTGTCCATTACAAGCTTGAGGCAGCCGTCCTCAACCTGAAGCACCGGGAGCGTTTATCTTTTCCTGAGGCGAGGCGCCAGGTTCGCCGGCTCCCGCCTTATGCTAATATCTCTTATGCTCGTGTGTTGCGCTCTTCCTCTCCTCGTCCTTCCCGCCTTCCTCAGACTCACAACCGTTTCCGGGCCTTGGACCCTGATGCGCCCACTGCCCCCTCCTCTGTTCCTTTGGGTTCTCTCCCGAAGGATCCTCCTCCTGGTCCTCTGTCTGGGGTTCCCCTTCCTTCTACCCGGTCTGTCGTGTCTTCTGTGTCTTCTTCCTCGTCCCCCTCCGATCCTCCTTCCCATCCTCTTCCTCCATCTATTGGCTCTCCCCACCGCCTGTCGGTGCGGGCGGATGTCCATCGCTCTCCTAACGGCCGTCGTGTGTGCTCTCGTTCGGCTTCTCCTGTTGAGACACTGGAATCCGTTGCCCGGTACGTAGTTGCTGGGACACCGGTCTCTTTAAGTCAGAAGCGTAAGCCTGGCTCCTCTCCTTCCTCTTCCCCGGCGGGTAAGAAGGCTTCGCTTTCTTCCTCAGCTCCTCCTTCTGGCTCTGTTGCTCCTTCCCCTCCCGTTTCGGTGCTTGCGCCCCCTGTTCCTGCTATGGAGGTTTCTTTGGCCCCTGCTTCCCTTTCGGTTGATGCTCTTGCTGGGGTGCGCTCCCCTCTTTCTACTCCCCCTCCTCCTGCTGCTGTCCTTGACGGCTCCTCTCCGTTGTCTCCTCCTCTTCCTCCTCCTCCTCCAGACCCTGCCCGCCCACCTCTGCTCTGTTCTCCCGTTTCCTTCCCTCCGTCTTTGCTCAGTTTACCCATGCCCCCTAACCCTGACTTTGCTGACCCTGATCCCGACCCTGATATTCTTTAACGTGCTCTGTTGGTCTTTCGCCTTTGTTTCTTCCTTGTTCTCTGTTTTTGTCCTTTCTCTTCTCGTCGTTGTCCATTCTTCAATGGAACGTTCGAGGTTATTACGCCAATTTCCTCGAACTCCAACTTCTGATTTCGCGGTTTTCGCCCCTTTGTGTCTGTCTCCAGGAGCCAATGCTTGGTGCTCGTCCTGGTCGTTTTCGTGGCTATTCCTTTCTCTCCCCCCCCCCAGCCATTGCTGGGGCTTCTAATTCTTCTGCTCTTTTGATTCGGGCTGATGTTCCCTTTGTTCCTTTACTTATTCCTTCGCCTCTCCATTGTTCTGCTGCTCGTATCTTTGTGGGGAAATGGTACACAGTTTGTTCCATTTATCTCCCCCCGAGTGTCCCGCTCTCTCTTCCTGA
Source organism: Procambarus clarkii (assembly GCF_040958095.1). Classification (NCBI taxonomy): domain Eukaryota; kingdom Metazoa; phylum Arthropoda; class Malacostraca; order Decapoda; family Cambaridae; genus Procambarus; species Procambarus clarkii. The sequence continues at coordinate 31,357,584 of NC_091156.1, read as the reverse complement.
TTTGAAACACCTCCTGGACTCCTTGCCGGAGCCTGTGCTCCTGCTGGGTGACTTCAATTGTCGTCATTCTCTTTGGGGTGACGTTCTGACGAATACCCGGGGTCGCCTCCTTGAGCCGTTTCTCCTCTCTTCTTCCCTGTCTCTTCTGAATTCTGGTGAGCCCACTCATTTGGACTCTCGGACTCGCACCCTTTCTTGTCTTGATCTTTCTCTCTGCTCTTCTTCTCTTTACTTAGATTTCACGTGGCAGGTTCTTGATGACCTCCATGGAAGTGATCATTTCCCCATCCTTGTTTCCTTTTTCTCTTTTCGCCCTTCCCTCTCTTTCCCTAGGTGGCAGTTTGCTAAGGCAGACTGGACCCTATTTACCCTCAGTGCTGCTCTCCCTGACCTCTCCCTTCTGCCTCTCTCTCGCGCTCTCCTCCTTTTTCATGACACTGTCTTCAACGCTGCCCTCCGCTCTATTCCTCGCTCTTCCTCTCGGGGTCCACGGAAGTGCGTTCCCTGGTGGAATGCGGACTGTGCTCGGGCTGTCCGCTGTAAGCGTGCAGCCTGGAAGAGGCACCGCCGTAGGCAGACGACCGATTCTTTTCTTTTCTTTCGGAAAGCGAGTGCGGTGGCCCGTAGGGCCATCCGTACGGCTAAACGTGAATGTTGGGCATCTTATGTCTCAACAATTACGTCCGAGACCCCTCTGGCCCAGATCTGGAAGCGTATCCGCAAGATAGCGGGTAAGTTCGTTCCCGATGTTTCACCGGTCCTTCACCTCCATGATACTCTTGTGGCGGACCCGTTGCAGGTCGCTTCCGAACTGGGTTCCCATTTTTCTTCTGTTAGCTCTGGTCTTCATCTTCCCCAATCTTTCCTTCTTCGTAAACCTGTCCTTGAGTCTCGTCCTTTAGATTTCTGCACTCATCTTCAGCTTCCCTATAATGATCCCTTCTCTCTCTCTGAACTTCGTTCTGCCCTGGCCCTCTGCGGTTCTACGGCGGCGGGCTCCGATGGTATTCATTATGAGATGCTTCGCCATCTCCCTCCGAGCACGTCTCAGTATTTACTGAGTCTGTATAATCGGATCTGGGAGTCGTCGTCAGTCCCTGCGGACTGGCTCGATGCCGTTGTCCTCCCTGTTCGCAAACCGGGGTCTCTGGGTACTTCCCCTAAGGACTTTCGCCCTATTGCTCTCACAAGTTGTGTCTGCAAACTCTTTGAACGTATGGTTAACGTTCGTCTGATGTGGTTCCTGGAACACCATCACCTCCTCTCCCCTTCTCAATTTGGTTTCCGCAAGTGCCGCAGCACGACAGATGTCCTGGTGAACTTGGAGGTCTATATTCGTACTGCTTTTGCTGCGAAGACCTCCGTTGTTGCCGTCCTTTTTGACCTAGAAAAGGCTTACGACACCACTTGGCGTTATCATATCCTATCTCAACTTCATTCTTTTGGCCTTCGTGGTCATCTCCCTCTCTTTCTCCGCAGCTTCCTCTCTCGTCGTTCCTTTCGGGTGCGCCTTGGTACCGCTCTCTCTCCTCTTTTCAGCAATACGAAGGTGTGCCCCAGGGTAGTGTTCTGAGCACTACTCTTTTTCTTGTTGCCCTCAATGGTCTTCTTTCCTCTCTTCCTTCTGGTGTCTTCTCCGCTCTCTATGTCGATGATCTTACCCTTTGTTGTCAGGGTGATGATTCGCCTCTCCTTCAACGCCGGCTTCAACTTGCAATTGATGCCGTGTCGTCTTGGGCCACAGGTCATGGCTTCAAGTTCTCTACTTCTAAGACTTGTGCCATGACTTTTACGCGGAAACGGGTTGTTCTTCGTCCCTCTTTGTCACTTTATGGTCATCCCCTTGAATACAAAGATTCCGCGAAGCTTTTGGGGTTATTCTTTGACACTCGTTTGTCTTGGTCTCCCCATATCTCTTACCTCCGTGTTGAGTGCTCTAAGGCCCTTACCCTCCTTCGGGTCTTGTCCCATACTTCTTGGGGGGCAGATAGGCGCACTCTCCTTGCTTTACATTCCTCTCTCGTCCTGTCTAAGCTCGATTATGGTTGCCCTGCTTACTCGTCTGCTTCTCCTTCTACTCTTCGCCGTCTTGATGCTTTGCACCATACTGGGTTGCGCCTCAGTTCTGGTGCCTTTCGTTCGACTCCCATCCTTAGCTTGTATGTTGACACTGGCTTCCTGTCTCTCCAGGACCGCCGTGATCGCTACTGTCTTCGCTATCTTGCGCGGTCCTTGCAACATCCTTCCTCTCGCCTCTGTCGTGCTTTAACTTTTACCCCTCCTGCGGTTCCTGTTCCTCTTCACCACCTCCCTCTTTCTGTCCGGTTATCTCGCCTACAGGATTCTCTCTCCGTTCGTATTTCTGATGTTTCTCCTCGTGTTGTTCCTTCTTTGCCCCCGTGGAGGGTCCCTCTTCCGCGGTTTTGTACTTCCTTGACCCGTATCACTAAAGCTTTTACCCCTCCTACGGTTCTAAAACGCCTTTTCCTCGAGCACTTTTCTTCTCACTCCCGCTCCGTTTCTGTCTTCACCGATGGGTCTAAGTCAGCGGACGGTGTTGGCTACTCTGTTGTTTTTCCTGATCGCACTTATATGTGTCGCTTGCCTCCGGAGACTAGCATCTTTACAGCAGAACTTTATGCTATTCTCTATGCTCTTCGTCTCCTGCTTTCTCATTGTCAGTCTTCCTTTGTTGTTGTTGTTGACTCTCGTAGTGCCCTCATGGCTCTCGGGTCCTTTAATCCGGTTCATCCAGTAGTTGTCGAGATCCAGCATTGGCTGTTTCTCGTTCACAGTAAATTTAAGTCGGTTGAGTTTTGTTGGGTTCCCAGCCATATTGGTGTGTCTTTAAATGAGCGTGCGGATGCTGCCGCTAAGGAAGCTGTCCGCTCTTGTCCCATCTCTCGTAAAGGCATTCCGTATTCCGACTTTTACCCAGTTATCCATTCCTCAGTTCTTACCCGTTGGCAGGCTTCTTGGTTGTCTGTTACTGGTAACAAGCTACGTACTCTTAAATGTTGTGTTTCCTCGTGGCCGTCCTCCTTCCACCGTAACCGGCGGTGGGAAACAGCTCTGGCGAGGTTGCGTATTGGCCATACTCGCTTAACCCATGGTCACTTGATGGAGCGCCGCCCTGCTCCTTATTGTCCAAGTTGCATTGTCCCTCTTACGGTCGTGCATGTCCTTCTTGAATGTCCCGACTTCCAGGACGAGCGTGTGTCTTGCTTTCCGACCGCCCCTCGCGGTCACCTGTCCCTCGATAGAATTCTTGGCGACTCGGATACTTTTGATATCGTTCGCCTTATGCGTTTTTGTTCTCGTATTGGCATCCTTGGTGATATTTAGCGCCCTCTGATTATTTTGCGTATTTGATGGTGCTACATAGCCTTCCCGGTTTGGTGCCTTCTTTTGATAATTACTTACTTACTTTACTTCATAAGTAAATGTATTATATTGTAATATAATTTCTTGTAGCACTAGTCAGTTGGTTAAGTTCCGTTGACTGCATGAAATGAATGAGATGAATATGGAGCAGAATTATTTTACATTTTAATATTTTCCTCTGGAGTTGCTAATCTAACTAAATAAGCGAGTTCCAGCAAGCAGTAATATGCTAAATATATAAACTTATTAGTAAACGATTATCCTGAGGTAAAAGAAAGTAAATACCTGGACTCTGTTAGATCTGAAAATATGTGGAGAGATTTCCTAAAACGGGCTAGCACCACACCTCATAGTAGGAAGAATTAGGCAAAATATTACGCCATATGAAAATATTATTATGGTTAATTGTACAAGTTAGTAATTTTAGTAACTACTGGTTGTTAATATAAAGATGTTGTATTTAAATACAAAATGATGTATGAAAGCTGTTGGTTATTTCCAACATACTGACCTTCCCAGATCCGTTCCCAGTCTCCCATAGTGTGGCTCTTCTCCCAGACCCAACTTTCACAGTCTCCCGTGGTGTGGCTCTCCTCCCAAACCCGATTCCAACAGTCTCCCGTGTATCAATTGCATCATGGGACTTGAGACGTGTATAGTCCCACGGAATAAAGATTTTGGAAAATAAAGCAGATTACAAGTGACTTTAATTAGGCTTATTGAGGTAAATTGCAATGTCTTGTTGATTTTGTTGTTGTTGATATCATGCCTAGATTATAATTTTAATACATAAATACTTAGTGTGGAAACATGCAGGCATGATGTTGGCAACATTGTAGGAGTCAAAAACAGTTAACATTATGCAATGATGGCGATATACACAGTGATTGTGATAATGAGCGAAGTGGTTAATTAACATTTGTCAACACAGCGTTCCTGTCACTCGGTCTCTTCTGGAGCCTCTGTTGTCCTGCCATGCACTCTCAGCTTCGCCATGCACTGTAATCCTCGGCACGCGCTCTCTGCCTCGCCATGCACACTCATCTTCGTGTTTCGGCCGTTTAACTCCCACTTGATCTACCGTTGCTATTTCGTCGTGTCCTGCCATAGTAGTTGTATCAGTTTCTTGCCATAGTGGCCTTTATCAATACCTGCCATAGTGGTTCTTTCACTCCATGCCATAGCGACTATCAGTCCCTGTCATATTGGTTCATCAAACTCGGCCATTGTGTCTCCACCAGGTACTGCAAGTGGGCTTCTAACATTGCCTACCACTATGGTTGCACCACCAACAAAATTACCTCATGCTCTGCAATGAGATACGCTAATGAAATATATATTAATCCAGTTTAATCACTTTTATTCCTCAAAGAACATTAACCACATACAATATACATTATATGTACAAGCATGTGTGTTCCATTCAACTCCACGGTCATGCTTTGCGCCTCTGTTCGTGGGTTATTCTTCACGAACACAGGCGCAAAGTCAATTGTTTTCGAGCACAAGCACTCCAGTACAGAGATAAATTACAACACGTTCCTGGACAAGTATTCTGTGTTGAACCATGACTGACACGCACCTCAATTCAGGAGGTCACGTTCACACAGTAGTGACTCGTGTGTAAGTACTCCAGGAAGGCCCTCAAATGTGTACAAATTCAAGGAAGGCCCTTACGAGACGGAATTAGTCTCAAGACCGCTGGAGTCAACGAGGAAACAGCTCCTCGCTGTCACGGAGGCAACTTTCCTCCAAGGGGATAAATGGCTCAATTATACAGAATGAATCAGTGTTCTGTTGCATATTATAATTTGCAACACAGTTTTGTCTTTGGTTAGTAAGTGTTGTTTATAAATTGCTTCCCCCCCCCCCCACCCAGAGTATACAACGTGGGTATTATTCCCTTCACACATTGCTCTGACCTTTGCCTGGGTCAGCTTAGGGGAGGACGTTCTGATGGTTCCTTGATTGATTGATGATGATTAGGCCACCCAAGAGGAGGCACGGGCATGAATAACCAGTCTGTAGTAAATTTTTTGGAATGAATGTGGTCTTTGATCGTGAAGGTTCCTTGAAGGTTGTCGACTTGTCTAGAGCTGTGGGGCAGTGACCCAGCTCTAGATGAGTCGGAAGTCCTCAGGTGCCTTCATGACATCTTCCCTATGCAGTCTGAGGCAAAAGTCAAAGCAAAATTTGAGGTGAATAATACCCATTTTCCATACTTTAATGGCATAAACAATCAGAAAATAAGACTAACTTCCCAGGAAAAGTATAATTGTTAAATCGTTTCATTGTAATCAAGTGGAAGTGAGCGACAATCATCCCACCACATATATAATACTGCATTACCCAGCAGCAGACATTATAGCTTTGTAATGAACAGCTAATGTAATGGAGTCATTGGTGGACTCATGCCAATTAGGAAAAGTTTCAGCAGATAAAAATATAATCCTTAGAGTCTCTAGTGTATAATTTGATTGCTGTCTTTGGATGCTGGTATTGTTCAGTCGATCCTTTTTCTCGAGGATTGATGTTCCAATTGTAAGTTGGTGGACGTCAGGTCCGGTACCCCACCAGCTTGAGGGCGGGGTTCAGGAAGGGGGTCAGGTCGGGGACGTCACCAGCCTGAGTGTAGTAGTCAAGTAGGGGTCAGGTTCGGGTAAGCTTGCTACCAGTCCCTCACTCGCGACAAACTCAATCTCACTCGATCTCACATTCGACCGGTCACTCCGTGATCGGCTGTAAAGAGATACATGTTAAACATTGTAACCCTTCTCACAATACTTTTACAGGCTGTAACACACGTAGACAGCAACACTGTGGATACTATCTCACCATGGATACTAAAGGAAGGTGCAGAAGCACTAAGTGTGCCACTCTCTATGGTGTATAACAGGTCACTGGAAACAGGAGACTTACCAGAATGTTGGAAGACAGCTAACGTGGTCCCAATATACAAAAAGGGTGACAGGCAAGAGGCACTGAATTACAGGCCAGTTTCCTTAACTTGTATACCATGCAAGGTGCTGGAGAAGATCGTGAGGAAAAGGCTCGTAGAGCATCTGGAGGGAAATAACTTTGTAACGCACCACCAACATGGGTTCAGAGATGGTAAATCGTGCCTCACAGGGTTAATAGAATTTTATGACCAGGCAACGAAAATTAGGCAAGAAAGAGAAGGGTGGGCCGACTGCATTTTCCTGGATTGCCAAAAAGCCTTCGACACAGTACCCCATAAAAGGCTGTTAAAAAAGTTGGAGCAACAGGCAGGAGTAAAAGGGAAGGTGCTCCAGTGGATAAGGGAGTACTTAAGCAACAGGAAACAGCGAGTAACGGTGAGGGGGAAGACATCAGAGTGGCGAGATGTCACCAGCGGAGTCCCACAGGGCTCAGTACTTGGACCCATCCTGTTTCTAATATATGTGAACGATCTTCCAGAGGGTATAGACTCATTCCTCTCGATGTTTGCTGATGATGCAAAAATTATGAGAAGAATCAAGACGGATGAAGATAGACAGAGACTACAGGATGACCTGGATAAACTGGAGGAATGGTCTAGAAAATGGCTGCTGAAGTTCAACTCTGGAAAGTGTAAGGTGATGAAATTAGGCGAAGGGAGCAGGAGGCTGAACACAAGGTATCATCTGGGAGGGGAAATCCTACAAGAATCAAATAGAGAGAAGGATCTGGGGGTTGATATCACACCGAACCTGTCCCCAGAGGCCCACATCAAAAGAATATCATCAGCGGCATATGCTAGACTGGCCAACATAAGAACTGCCTTCAGAAACTTGTGTAAGGAATCTTTCAGAACCCTGTATACCACTTATGTAAGACCAATCCTGGAGTATGCAGCTCCAGCCTGGAGTCCATACCTAGTTAAACACAAGACAAAGTTAGAGAAGATTCAGCGGTATGCCACCAGGCTCGTCCCGGAACTGAGAGGATTGAGCTACGAGGAAAGGCTAAAGGAGCTGAACCTCACATCCCTGGAAAACAGAAGAGTAAGGGGAGACATGATAACCACCTACAAAATTCTCAGGGGAATTGACAGGGTGGACAAAGACAAACTCTTCAGCACGGGTGGGACACGAACAAGGGGACACAGGTGGAAACTTAGTACCCAGATGAGCCACAGAGACGTTAGAAAGAATTTTTTTCAGTGTCAGAGTAGTTAATAAATGGAATGCACTAGGAAGTGATGTGGTGGAGGCTGACTCCATACACAGTTTCAAATGTAGGTATGATAGAGCCCAGTAGGCTCAGGAATCTGTACACCAGTTGATTGACAGTTGAGAGGCGGGACCAAAGAGCCAAAGC
>NC_091156.1:31192005-31349380 GCF_040958095.1 Procambarus clarkii | reverse complement strand
TGTGAAGAGTCGGTATGTGGCCTGTGCTAGTGTCAGGGTTGTGAAGAGTGGGTATGCGGCCCGTGTTAGTTGGAGGATTGTGAGGAGTGGGCATCTGGCCCCGTGCAAGCGTAAGGGTTGTGAAGAATAGGTATATGGCCCGTGTCAGTGCGAGAATTGTGAATAGTAGGTATGTGGCCCGTGCTAGTGTGAGGGTTGTGAAGAGTGGGTATGTGGCCCCGTGGTAGTGTGAGGGTTGTGAAGAGACGGCATGTGGCCCCGTGCTAGTGTCAGGGCTGTGAAGAGTGGGTATGTGGCCCCGTGCTAGTGTGAGGAGTGTGACGAGAGGGTATGTGGCCCCGTGCTTGTGGGAGGGTTGTGAAGAGTGGGTATGTGGCCCCGTGCTAGTGTGAGGGTTGTGAAGTGTGGGTATGTGGCCGCGTGCTAGTGGGAGGGTTGTGAAGAGTGGATGTGTGGCCCCGTGCTTTTGTGAAGGTTGTGAAGAGTGGGTATGTGGCCCTGTGCTTGTGGGAGGGTTGTGAAGAGTGAGTATGTGGCCCCGTGCTAGTGTGTGGTTGTGAATAGTGGGTATGTGTCCCCGTGCTAGTGGGAGGGGTGTCAGAAGTGGGTATGTGGCCCCGTGCTTGTGGAAAGGTTGTGAAGAGTGGGTATGTGGCCCCGTGCTGGTGGGAGGGTTGTGAAGAATGGGTATGTGGCCCCGTGCTTGTGTGAGGGTTGTGAAGAGTAGGTATGTTGCCCGTGTCAGTGGGAGGGTTGTGAAGAGTGGGTATGTGGCCTCGTGTCATTGCGAGGATTGTGGAAAGTGGGTATGAGGCCCCTTGCTAGTGTGAGGGTTGTGAAGAGTGGGTATGTGGTCCCGTGCTAGTGTCAGGGTTGTGAAGAGTGGGTATGTGGTTTGTGTCAGTGGGAGGGTTGTGAAGAGTGGGTATGTGGCCCCGTGCTAGTGTCAGGGTTGTGAAGACTGGGTATGCGGCCCCGTGTTAGTTGGAGGATTGTAAGGAGTGGGCATGTGGCCCCGTGCAAGTATAAGGGTTGTGAAGAATAGGTATATGGCCCCGTGTCAGTGGGAGAATTGTGAAAAGTAGGTATGTGGCCCCGTGGTAGTGTGACGTTTTTGAAGAGTGGGTATGTGGCTCCGTGCTAGTGTTAGTGTTGTGAAGAGTGGATATGTGGCTCCGTGCTAGTGTCAGGGTTGTCAAGAGTGGGTTTGTGGCCCTGCGCTTGTGGGAGGGTTGTGAAGAGTGGGTATGTGGCTCCGTGCTAGTGTGAGGTTGTGAAAAGTGGGTATGTGGCCCCGTGCTAGTGGGAGGGTTGTCAGAAGTGGATATGTGGCCCCGTGCTTGTGGGAAGGTTGTGAAGAGTGGGTATGTGGCCCCGTGTCAGTGGGAGGGTTGTAATGAGTGGGTATGTGGCCCCGCGCTAGTTGGAGGGTTGTGAAGAGTGGGTATGTGGCCTCATGTCATTGCGAGGGTTGTGAGGAGTGGGTATGAGGCCCCTTGCTTGTGTGAGGGTTGTGAAGAGTGGGTATGTAGCCCGATGCCTGTGGGAGGGTTGTGAAGATTGGGTATTTGGCCCCGTGTAAGTGGGAGGGTTGTGAAGAGTGGGTATGTGGTCCCGTGCTAGTGTGAGGGTTGTGAAGAATAGGTATATGGTCCCGTGTCAGTGCGAGAATTGTGAATAGTAGGTATGTGGCCCAGTGCTAGTGTGAGGGTTGTGAAGAGTAGGAATATGGCCCTGTGGTAGTGTGAGGGTTGTGAAGAGTCAGCATGTGGTCCCGTGCTAGTGTCAGGGTTGTGAAGAGTAGGTATGTGGCCCCGTGCTAGTGTGCGGGTTGTGAAGAGTGGGTATGTGGCCCCGTGCTAGTGCGAGTGTTGTAAAGAATGGGTATGTGGCCCCGTGTTAGTGTGAGGGTTGTGAAGAGTGGGTATGTGGCCCGATGCTAGTGTGAGGGTTGTGAAGAGTGGGTATGTGGCCGTGTGCTTGTGTGAGGATTGTGAAGAGTATGTATGTGGCGCCGTGTCAGTGGGAGGGTTGTGAAGAGTGGGTATATGGCCCTGTGCTAATTTCAGGGTTGTGAAGAGTGGGTATGTTGCCCAGTGCTAGTGTGAGGGTTGTGAAGAGTGGGTATGTGGCCCCGTGCTAGTGTGAGGGTTGTGAAGAGTGGGTATGTGGCCCCATGCTAGTGTCAGGGTTGTGTAGAGTGGGTATGTGGCCTCGTGCTAGTGCGAGGGTTGTAAAGAGTGGGTATGTGGCCCCGTGTCAGTGGGAGGGTTGTATCGAGTAGGTATGTGGCCCCGTGCTAGTGTGAGGGTTGTGAAGAGTGGGTATGTACTCACCTAATTGTACTCACCTAATTGTGCTTGCGGGGGTTGAGCTCTGGCTCTTTGGTCCCGCCTCTCAACCGTCAATCAACTGGTGTACAGATTCCTGAGCCTATTGGGCTCTATCATATCTACATTTGAAACTGTGAATGGAGTCAGCCTCCACCACATCACTTCCTAATGCATTCCATTTGCTAACTACTCTGACACTGAAAAAGTTCTTTCTAACGTCTCTGTGGCTCATTTGGGTACTCAGCTTCCACCTGTGTCCCCTTGTTCGCGTCCCACCAGTGTTGAAAAGTTCGTCCTTGTTTACCCGGTCGATTCCCCTGAGGATTTTGTAGGTTGTGATCATGTCCCCCCTTACTCTTCTGTCTTCCAGTGTCGTGAGGTGCATTTCCCGCAGCCTTTCCTCATAACTCATGCCTCTTAGTTCTGGGACTAGTCTAGTAGCATACCTTTGGACTTTTTCCAGCTTCGTCTTGTGTTTGACAAGGTACGGGCTCCATGCTGGGGCCGCATACTCCAGGATTGGTCTTACATATGTGGTGTACAAGATTCTGAATGATTCCTTACACAGGTTCCTGAACGCCGTTCTGATGTTAGCCAGCCTCGCATATGCCGCAGACGTTATTCTCTTTATGTGGGCTTCAGGAGACAGGTTTGGTGTGATATCAACTCCTAGATCTTTCTCTCTGTCTGTTTCATTAAGTACTTCATCTCCTATTCTGTATCCTGTGCCTGGCCTCCTGTTTCCACTGCCTAGTTTCATTACTTTGCATTTACTCGGGTTGAACTTCAACAGCCATTTGTTGGACCATTCACTCAGTCTATCCAGGTCATCTTGTAGCCTCCTACTATCATCCTCTGTTTCAATCCTCCTCATAATTTTTGCATCGTCGGCAAACATTGAGAGGAACGAATCTATACCCTCTGGGAGATCATTTACATATACCAGAAACAGTATAGGTCCAAGGACTGACCCCTGCGGGACTCCACTTGTGACGTCTCGCCAATCTGAGACCTCACCCCTCACACAGACTCGTTGTCTCCTGTTGCTTAGGTATTCCTCTATCCACCGGAGTACCTTCCCTCTCACTCCAGCCTGCATCTCCAACTTTCGCACTAGCCTCTTGTGTGGCACTGTATCAAAGGCTTTCTGACAATCCAAAAATATGCAGTCTGCCCACCCTTCTCTTTCTTGCCTTATTTTTGTTGCCTGGTCGTAGAATTCAAGTAACCCTGTGAGGCAGGACCTGCCCCATGCTAGTGTCAGGGTTGTGAAGAGTGGGTATGCGGCCCCCGTGTTAGTTGGATGATTGTGAAGAGTGGGTATGTGGCCCCGTGCAAATGTAAGGGTTGTGAAAAATAGGTATATGGCCCCGTGTCACTGCGAGAATTGTGAATAGTAGGTATGTGGCCCCGTGCTAGTGTGAGGGTTGTGAAGAGTGGGTATGTGGCCCCGTGCTAGTGTGAAGGTTGTGAAGAGTGGGTATGTGGCCCCGTGCTAGTGTCAGGGTTGTGAAGAGTGGGTATGTGGCCCCGTGCTATTCTCAGGGTTGTGAAGAGTAGGTATGTGGCCCCCTGACTGTAGGAGGGTTGAGAAGGTTGGGTATGTGGCCCTGTGCTAGTGTGAGGGTTATGAAGAGTGGGTATGTGGCCCCGTGCTAGTGGGAGGGTTGTGAAGAGTGGGTATTTGGCCCCGTGCTTGTGTTAAGGATGTGAAGAGTGGGTATGTGGCCCCGTGCTAGTGGGAGGGTTGTGAAGAGTGGGTATGAGGCTCCGTGCTAATGGAAGGGTTGTGAAGTGTGGGTATGTAGCCTCGTGCTAGTTTCAGGGTTGTGAAGAGTGGGTATGTGGCCCCTTGCTAGTGGTAGCGTTGTGAAGAGTGGGTATATAGCCCCTTGTCATTGGGAGGGTTGTGAATAGTGGGCATGTGACTCCGTGTCATTGGGAGGGTTGTGAAGAGTGGGTTTGTGGCCCCGAGCTAGTGTCAGGGTTTTGAAGAGTGGGTATGTGGCCCCGTGCTAGTGGGACGTTTGTGTAGAGTGGGTATGTGGCCCTGTGCTAGTGTGAAGGTTGTGAAGAGTGGGTATGTGGCACCATTTCAGTGGGAGGGTTGTAATGAGTTGGTATGTGGCCCCGTGCTAGTTGGAGGGTTCTAAACGGTGGGTATGTGGCACCGTGTCAGTGGGAGAGTTGCAATGAGTGGGTATGTGGCCCCGGGCTTGTGTGAGGGTTGTAAATAGTAGGTATGTTCCCCCGTGTCAGTAGGAGGGTTGTAATGAGTGGGTATGTGGCCCCGTGCAAGTTGGAGGGTTGTGAAGAGTGGTATGTGGCCCCGTTCTAGTGAAAGGGTTGTGAAATGTCGGTATGTGGCCCTCTGCTAGAGTGAGGGTTGTTAAGAGTGGGTATGTGGCCCCGTGCTAATGTCAGGGTGGTGAAGAGTAGGTATGTGGCCCCGTGTCAGTGCGAGGATTATAAATATTAGGTATTTGGCCCCGTGCTAGTGTGAGGATTGAAAAGAGTGGGTATGTGGCTCCCTTGTAGTGTGAGGATTGTGAAGAGTCGGTATGTGGCCTATGCTAGTGTCAGGGTTGTAAAGAGTGGGTATGTTGCCCTTTGCTTGTGAGAGGGTTGTGAAGAGTGGGTATGTGGCCCCGTGCTAGTGTGAGGTTGTGAAGAGTGGGTATGTGGCCCCGTGCTAGTGGGAGGGTTGTCAGAAGTGGGTATGTGGCCCCGTGCCCGTGGGAAGGTTGTGAAGAGTGGGTATGTGGCCCCGTGCTGGTGGGAGGGTTGTGAAGAGTGGGTATGTGGCCCCGTGCTTGTGTGAGGGTTGTGAAGAGTAGGTATGATGCCCCGTGTCAGTGGGAGGGTTGTAATGAGTGGGTATGTAGCCCCGCGCTAGTTGGAGGGTTGTGAAGAGTGGGTACGTGGCCTCGTGTCATTGCCAGGGTTGTGAAGAGTGGGTATGAGGCCCCTTGCTTGTGTGAGGGTTGTGAAGAGTGGGTATGTAGGCCGGTGCCTGTGGGAGGGTTGTGAAGAGTGGGTATTTGGCCCCGTGTAAGTGGGAGGGTTGTGAAGAGTGGGTATGTGGCCCCATGCTAGTGTAAGGGTTGTGAAGAGTGGGTATGTGGCCCTGTGTCAGTGGGAGGGTTGTGAAGAGGGGTATGTGGCCCCGTGCTAGTGTCAGGGTTGTGAAGAGTGGGTATGCGGCCCCGTGTTAGTTGGAGGATTGTGAGGAGTGGGCATGTGGCCCCGTGCAAGTGTAAGGGTTGTGAAGAATAGGTATATGGCCCCGTTTCAGTGCGAGAATTGTGAATAGTAGGTATGTGGACCCGTGCTAGTGAGAGTGTTGTGAAGAGTGGGTATGTGGCCCCGTGCTAGTGGCAGGGTTGTGAAGAGTGGGTATGTGGCCCTGTGCTTGTGTTAGGGTTGTGAAGAGTGGGTATGTGGCCCCGTGCTAGTGTGAGGTTGTGAATAGTGGGTATGTGTCCCCGTGCTAGTGAGAGGGTTGTCAGAAGTGGGTATGTGGCCCTGTGCTTGTGGAAAGGTTGTGAAGAGCGGGTATGTGGCCCCGTGCTGGTGGGAGGGTTGTGAAGAGTGGGTATGTGGCCCCGTGCTTGTGTGAGGGTTGTGAAGAGTAGGTATTTTGCCCCGTGTCAGTGGGAGGGTTGTAATGAGTGGGTATGTGGCCCCGCGCTAGTTGGAGGGTTGTGAAGAGTGGGTATGTGGCCTCGTGTCATTGCGAGGGTTGTGGAAAGTGGGTATGAGGCCCCTTGCTAGTGTGAGGGTTGTGAAGAGTGGGTATGTGGCCCCGTGCTAGTGTCAGGGTTGTGAAGACTGGGTATGCGGCCCCGTGTTAGTTGGAGGATTGTGAGGAGTGGGCATGTGGCCCTGTGCAAGTGTAAGGGTTGTGAAGAATAGGTATATGGCCCCGTGTCAGTGCGAGAATTGTGAATAGTAGGTATGTGGCCCCGTGCTAGTGTGAGGGTTGTGAAGAGTGGTTATGTGGCCCCGTGGTAGTGTGAGGGTTGTGAAGAGTCGGCATGTGGCCCCGTGCTAGTGTCAGGGTTTTGAAAAGTGGGTATGTGGCCCCGTGCTAGTGTGAGGATTGTGAAGAGGTGGGTATGTGGCCCGTGCTGGTAGGAGGGTTGTGAAGAGTGGGTATGTGGCCCCGTGCTAGTTTGAAGAATGTGAAATGTGGGTATGTGGCCGCGTGCTAGTGGGAGGGTTGTGAAGAGTAAGTATGTGGCCCCGTGCTTGTGTGAAGGTTGTGAAGAGTGGGAATGTGGCCCTGTGTCAGTGGGACGGTTGTGAAGAGTGGGTATGTGGCCCCGTGCTAGTGAGAGTGTTGTGAAGAGTGGGTATGTGGCCCCGTGCTAGTGTCAGGGTTGTGAAGAGTGGGTATGTGGCCCTTTGCTTGTGGGAGGGTTGTGAAGAGTGGGTATGTGGACCCGTGCTAGTGTGAGGTTGTGAATAGTGGGTATGTGTCCCCGTGCTAGTGGGAGGGTTGTCAGAAGTGGGTATGTGGCCCCGTGCTTGTGGGAAGGTTGTGAAGAGTGGGTATGTGGCCCCGTGCTGGTGGGAGGGTTGTGAAGGGTGGGTATGTGGCCCCGTGCTTGTGTGAGGGTTGTGAAGAGTAGGTATGTTGCCCCGTGTCAGTGGGAGGGTTGTAATGAGTGGGAATGTGGCCCCGCGCTAGTTGGAGGGTTGTGAAGAGTGGGTATGTGGCCTCGTGTCATTGCGAGGGTTGTGGAAAGTGGGTATGAGGCCCCTTGCTAGTGTGAGGGTTGTGAAGAGTGGGTATGTGGTCCCGTGCTAGTGGTAGGGTTGTGAAGAGTGGGTATGTGGTCCCGTGGTAGTGTGAGGGTTGTGAAGAGTCGACATGTGGCCCCGTGCTAGTGTCAGAGTTGTGAAGAGTGGGTATGTGGCCCCGTGCTAGTGTGAGGATTGTGAAGAGAGGGTATGTGGCCCCGTGCTTGTGGGAGGGTTGTGAAGAGTGGGTATGTGGCCCCGTGCTAGTATGAGGGTTGTGAAGAGTGGGGTATGTGGCCCCGTGCTAGTGTGAAGGTTGTGAAGAGTGGGTATGTGGCCCCGTGCTAGTGTCAGGGTTGTGAAGAGTGGGTATGTGGCCCCGTGCTATTCTCAGGGTTGTGAAGAGTAGGTATGTGGGCCCCATGCCTGTGGGATGGTTAAGAAGGTTGGGTATGTGGCCCTGTGCTATTGTGAGGGTTGTGAAGAGTGGGTATGTGGCCCCGTGCTAGTGGGAGGGTTGTGAAGAGTGGGTATTTGGTCCGTGCTTGTGTTAAGGATGTGAAGAGTTGGTATGTGGCCCCGTGCTAGTGGGAGGGTTGTGAAGAGCGGGTATGAGGCTCCGTGCTAATGGAAGGGTTGTGAAGTGTGGGTATGTAGCCTCGTGCTAATGTCAGGGTTGTGAAGAGTGGGTATGTGACCCCGTGCTAGTGGTAGCGTTGTGAAGAGTGGGTATGTGGTTCCGTGTAAGAGGGATGGTTGAGAAGAGTGGGTATAAAGCCCCTTGTCATTGGGAGGGTTGTGAATAGTGGGCATGTGACTCCGTGTCACTGGGAGGGTTTTGAAGAGTGGGTATGTGGCCCCGTGCTAGTGGGAGGTTTGTGTAGAGTGGGTATGTGGCCCTGTGCTAGTGTGAAAGTTGTGATGAGTGGGTATGTGGCACCATTTCAGTGGGAGGGTTGTAATGAGTTGGTATGTGGCCCCGTGCTAGTTGGAGGGTTCTAAACAGTGGGTATGTGGCCCCGTGCTTGTGTGAGGGTTGGGAAGAGTAGGTATGTTCCCCCGTGTCAGTAGGAGGGTTGTAATGAGTGGGTATGTGGCCCCCGTGCTAGTTGGAGGGTTGTGAAGAGTGGTATGTGGCCCCGTTCTAGTGAAAGGGTTGTGAAATGTCTGTATGTGGCCCTCTGCTAGAGTGAGGGTTGTTAAGAGTGGGTATGTGGCCCTATGCTAGTGTCAGGGTTGTGAAGAGTAGGTATGTGGCCCCCGTGTCAGTGCGAGGATTGTCAATAGTAGGTATTTGGCCCAGTGTTAGTGTGAGGATGAAAAAGAGTGGGTATGTGGCTCCCTGGTAGTGTGAGGGTTGTGAAGAGTCGGTATGTGGCCTGTGCTAGTGTCAGGGTTGTGAAGAGTGGGTATGCGGCCCCGTGTTAGTTGGAGGATTGTGAGGAGTGGGCATCTGGCCCCGTGCAAGCGTAAGGGTTGTGAAGAATAGGTATATGGCCCCGTGTCAGTGCGAGAATTGTGAATAGTAGGTATGTGGCCCCGTGCTAGTGTGAGGGTTGTGAAGAGTGGGTATGTGGCCCCGTGGTAGTGTGAGGGTTGTGAAGAGACGGCATGTGGCCCCGTGCTAGTGTCAGGGCTGTGAAGAGTGGGTATGTGGCCCCGTGCTAGTGTGAGGAGTGTGACGAGAGGGTATGTGGCCCCGTGCTTGTGGGAGGGTTGTGAAGAGTGGGTATGTGGCCCCGTGCTAGTGTGAGGGTTGTGAAGTGTGGGTATGTGGCCGCGTGCTAGTGGGAGGGTTGTGAAGAGTGGGTGTGTGGCCCCGTGCTTTTGTGAAGGTTGTGAAGAGTGGGTATGTGGCCCTGTGCTTGTGGGAGGGTTGTGAAGAGTGAGTATGTGGCCCCTTGCTAGTGTGTGGTTGTGAATAGTGGGTATGTGTCCCCGTGCTAGTGGGAGGGTTGTCAGAAGTGGGTATGTGGCCCCGTGCTTGTGGAAAGGTTGTGAAGAGTGGGTATGTGGCCCCGTGCTGGTGGGAGGGTTGTGAAGAATGGGTATGTGGCCCCGTGCTTGTGTGAGGGTTGTGAAGAGTAGGTATGTTGCCCCGTGTCAGTGGGAGGGTTGTAATGAGTGGGTATGTGGCCCCGCGCTAGTTGGAGGGTTGTGAAGAGTGGGTATGTGGCCTCGTGTCATTGCGAGGATTGTGGAAAGTGGGTATGAGGCCCCTTGCTAGTGTGAGGGTTGTGAAGAGTGGGTATGTGGTCCCGTGCTAGTGTCAGGGTTGTGAAGAGTGGGTATGTGGTTTGTGTCAGTGGGAGGGTTGTGAAGAGTGGGTATGTGGCCCCGTGCAAGTATAAGGGTTGTGAAGAATAGGTATATGGCCCCGTGTCAGTGGGAGAATTGTGAAAAGTAGGTATGTGGCCCCGTGATAGTGTGACGCTTTTGAAGAGTGGGTATGTGGCTCCGTGCTAGTGTTAGTGTTGTGAAGAGTGGATATGTGGCTCCGTGCTAGTGTCAGGGTTGTCAAGAGTGGGTTTGTGGCCCTGCGCTTGTGGGAGGGTTGTGAAGAGTGGGTATGTGGCTCCGTGCTAGTGTGAGGTTGTGAAAAGTGGGTATGTGGCCCCGTGCTAGTGGGAGGGTTGTCAGAAGTGGATATGTGGCCCGTGCTTGTGGGAAGGTTGTGAAGAGTGGGTATGTGGCCCTGTGCTTGTGGGCGGGTTGTTAGAGTGGGCATGTGGCCCCGTGCTTGTGTGATGGTTGTGAAGAGTAGGTATGTTGCCCCGTGACAGTGGGAGGGTTGTAATGAGTGGGTATGTGGCCCCGCGCTAGTTGGAGGGTTGTGAAGAGTGGGTATGTGGCCTCATGTCATTGCGAGGGTTGTGAGGAGTGGGTATGAGGCCCCTTGCTTGTGTGAGGGTTGTGAAGAGTGGGTATGTAGCCCGATGCCTGTGGGAGGGTTGTGAAGATTGGGTATTTGGCCCCGTGTAAGTGGGAGGGTTGTGAAGAGTGGGTATGTGGTCCCGTGCTAGTGTGAGGGTTGTGAAGAATAGGTATATGGTCCTGTGTCAGTGCGAGAATTGTGAATAGTAGGTATGTGGCCCAGTGCTAGTGTGAGGGTTGTGAAGAGTAGGAATATGGCCCTGTGGTAGTGTGAGGGTTGTGAAAAGTCAGCATGTGGTCCCGTGCTAGTGTCAGGGTTGTGAAGAGTAGGTATGTGGCCCCGTGCTAGTGTGCGGGTTGTGAAGAGTGGGTATGTGGCCCCGTGCTAGTGCGAGTGTTGTAAAGAATGGGTATGTGGCCCCGTGTTAGTGTGAGGGTTGTGAAGAGTGGGTATGTGGCCCGATGCTAGTGTGAGGGTTGTGAAGAGTGGGTATGTGGCCCAGTGCTTGTGTGAGGATTGTGAAGAGTATGTATGTGGCGCCGTGTCAGTGGGAGGGTTGTGAAGAGTGGGTATATGGCCCTGTGCTAATTTCAGGGTTGTGAAGAGTGGGTATGTTGCCCAGTGCTAGTGTGAGGGTTGTGAAGAGTGGGCATGTGGCCCCGTGCTAGTGTCAAAGTTGTGAAGAGTGGGTATGTAGCCCCGTGTCAGTGGGAGGGTTGTGAAGAGTGGGTATGTGGCCCCGTGCTAGTGTGAGGGTTGTGAAGAGTGGGTATGTGGCCCCATGCTAGTGTCAGGGTTGTGTAGAGTGGGTATGTGGCCTCGTGCTAGTGCGAGGGTTGTAAAGAGTGGGTATGTGGCCCCGTGTCAGTGGGAGGGTTGTATCGAGTAGGTATGTGGCCCCGTGCTAGTGTGAGGGTTGTGAAGAGTGGGTATGTGGCCCCATGCTAGTGTGCGAGTTGTGAAGAGTGGGTATGTGGCCCTGTGCTTGTGTGACGTTTTTGAAGAGTGGGTATGTGGCCCCGTGCTAGTAGGAGGGTGTTGAAGAGTGGGTATGTGGCCCCGTTCTTGTGTGAGGGGTTGTGATGAGTGGGTATTTGGCCCCGTGTCATTGAGAGGGTTGTGAAGAGTGGGTAGGTGGCCCTGTGCTATAGTGCGGGATGTGAAGAGTGGGTATGTGGCCCCGTTCTTGTGTGAGGGGTTGTGAAGAGTCGGTATGTGGCCCCGTGTCAGTGGGAGGGTTGCGAAGAGTGGGTATGTGACCCCGTGCTAGTGTCAGGGTTGTGAAGAGTGGGTATGTGGTCCCGTGCTAGTGGAAGGGTTGTGAAGAGTGGGTATGTGGCCCGGTGCAAGTGTGAGGGTTGTGAAGATTAGGTATGTGGCCCCGTGCTAGTGTGAAGGTTGTGAAGAGTGGTTATGTGTCCCAGTGCTTCTGTCAGGGTTGTGACGAGTGGGTATGTGGCCCCGTGCTAGTGGGAGGTTTGTGTAGAGTGGGTATGTGGCCCCATGCTAGTTTGAAGATTGTGAAGAGTTGGTATGTGGCCCCATGTCAGTGGGAGGGTTGTAATGAGTGGGTATGTGGCCCTGTTCGAGTTGGAGGGTTCTGAATAGTGGGTATGTGGCAACGTGTTAGTGGGAGGGTTGTAATGTGTGGGTATGTGGCCACGTGCTTGTGTGAAGGTTGTGAAGAGTGGGTATGTGGCCCCCTGTCAGTGGGAGGGTTGTGAACAGTGGGTATGTGGTCCCGTGCTAGTGGAAGAGTTGTGAAGAGTGGGTATGAGGCCCTGTGCTAGTGTGAGGGTTGTGAAGATTGGGTATGTGGCCCCGTGCTAGTGTAAGGGTTGTGAAGAGTGGGTATGTGGTCCCGAGCAAGTGTGAGGGTTGTGAAGAGTGGGTATGTGGCCCCATGCTAGTGTCAGGGTTGTGAAGAGTGGGTATGTGGCCCCGTGTTAGTGAGAGTGTTGTTAAGAGTGGGTATGTGGCCCCGTGCAAGTGTAACGGTTGTGAAGAGTGGGTATGTGGCCCTGTGTCAGTGGAAGGGTTGTGAAGAATGGGTATGTGGCCCCGTGGTAGTGAGAGGGTTGTGATGAGTGGGTATGTGGCCCCGTGCTAGTGTGATGGTTGTGAAGAGTGGGTATGTGGCCCCGTGCTAGTGTGCGGGTTGTGAAAAGTGGGTATGAGGCCCGGTTCTTGTGTGAGGGGATGTGAAGAGTGGGTATGTGGCCCCGTGTCATTGGGAGGGTTGTGAAGAGTCGGTATATGGCCCCGTGTCAGTGGGAGGGTTGTGAAGAGTGGGTATGTAGCTCCGTGCTAGTGGAAGAGTTTTGAAGAGTGGGTATGATGCCCTGTGCTAGTGTGAGGGTTGTGAAGAGTGGGTATGTGGCCCCGTGCTAGTTTAAGGGTTGTGAAGAGTGGGAATGTGGCGAAGTGTCAGTGGGAGGGTTGTGAAGAGTGGGTATTTGGCTCCGTGCAAGTGGGAGGGTTGTGAAGAGTGGGTATGTGGCCCCGTGCTAGTGTGAGGGTTGTAAAGAGTGGGTATGTGGCCCCGTGCAAGTGGGAGGGTTGTGATGAGTGGGTATGTGGTCCCGTGTCAGTGGGAGGGTTGTGAAGAGTGGGTATGTGGCCCCGTGCTAGTGTGAGGGTTGTGAAGAGTGGGTATGTGGCCCCGTGCCTGTGGGAGGGTTGTGACGAGTGGGTATGTGGCCCCGTGCTAGTTTGAGGGTTGTCAAAAGTGAGCATGTGGCCCCGTGCTAGTGTGAGGGTTGTGAAGAGTGGGTATGTGGCCCCATGCAAGTGGGAGGGTTGGGAAGAGTGGGTTTGTGGCCTCGTGCTACTGGTAGGGATGTGAAGAGAGAGTATGTTGTCCCGTGTCAGTGGGAGGGTTGTGAAGAGTGGGTATGTGGCTCCATGCTAGTGTGAGGGTTGTGAAGAGTGGGTACGTGGCCTCGTGCTAGTGAGAGGGTTGTGAAGAGTGGGTATGTGGCCCCGTGCTAGTGTGAGCGTTGTGAAGTGTGGTATGTGGCCCCGTACTAGTGGGAAGGTTGTGAAGGGTGGGTATGTGGCCCTTTGTTTGTGTGACGTTTTTAAAGCGTGGGTATGTGGCCCCGTGCTAGTGGGAGGGTTGTGAAGAGTGGGTATGTGGCTCCCTGGTAGTGTGAGGGTAGTGAAGAGTCGGTATGTGGCCCCATGCTAATGTCAGGGTTGGAAGAGTGGGTATGTGGCCCCGAGCTAGTGTGAGGGTTGTCAAAAGTGAGTATGTGGCCACTTGCTAGTGTGAAGATTGTGAAGAGTGGTTACGTGGCCTCTTGCTTGTGGGAGGGTTGTGAAGAGTGGGTATTTGGCCCCGTGCCTGTGGGAGGGTTGTGAAGAGTGGGTATGTGGCCCCGTGCTAGTTTGAGCGTTGTGAAGTGTGTGTATGTGGCACCGTGCTAGTGGGAGGGTTGTGAAGAGTGGGTATGTGGCCCTGCGCTTGTGTCACGATTTTGAAGAGTGGGTATGTGGCCCCGTGCTAGTGTGAGGGTTGTAAAGAGTGGGTATGTGGCTCCCTGGTAGTGTGAGGGTTGTGAAGAGTCGGTATGTAGCCCCGTGCTAGTGTCAGGGTTGTGAAGAGTGGGTATGTGGCCCTGTGCTTGTGGGAGGGTTGTGAAGAGTGGGTATGTGGCCCCGTGCTAGTGTGAGGTTGTGAAGAGTGGGTATCAGGCCCCGTGCTAGTCGGAGGGTTGTCAGAAGTGGGTATGAGGCCCCGTGCTTGTGAAGAGTGGGTATGTGGCCCCGTGCTGGTGGGAGGGTTGTGAAGAGTGGGTATGTGGCCCCGTGCTGGTGTGAGGGTTGTGAAGAGTAGGTATGTTGCCCCGTGTCAGTAGGAGGGTTGTAATGAGTGGGTATGTGGCCCCGCGCTAGTTGGAGGGTTGTGAAGAGTGGGTATGTGGCCTCGTGTCATTGCGAGGGTTGTGAAGAGTGGGTATGAGGCCCCTTGCTAGTGTGAGGGTTGTGAAGAGGGGGGTATGTAGCCCGGTGCCTATGGAAGAGTTGTGAAGAGTGGGTATTTGGCCCCGTGTAAGTGGGAGGGTAGTGAAGAGTGGGTATGTGACCCCGTGCGAGTGTAAGGGTTGTGAAGAGTGGGTATGATGTCCCGTGCTAGTGTGAGGGTTGTGAAGAGTGGGTATGTGGCCCTGTGTCAGTGGGAGGGTTGTGAAGAGTGGGTATGTGGCCCCGTGCTAGTGTTAGGGTTGTGAAGAGTGGGTATTCGGCCCCGTGTTAGTTGTAGGATTGTGAAGAGTGGGTATATGGCCCCGTGCAAGTGTAAGGGTTGTGAAGAATAGGTATATGGCCCCGTGTCAGTGCGAGAATTGTGAATAGTAGGTATGTGGCCCCGTGCTAGTGTGAGGGTTTTGAAGAGTGGGTATGTGGCCCCGTGGTAGTGTGAGGGTTGTGAAGAGTCGGCATGTGGCCCCGTCCTAGTGTCAGGGTTGTGAAGAGTGGGTATGTGGCCCCGTGCTAGTGCGAGGGTTGTAAAGAATGGGTATGTGGCCCCGTGCTAGTGTCAGGGTTGTGAAGAGTGGGTATGTGGCCTCGTGCTAGTGTGAGGGTTGTGAAGAGTGGGTATGTGGCCCCGTGCTAGTGTGAGAGTTGTGAAGAGTGGGTATGTGACCCCGTGCTAGTGGGAGGGTTGTGAAGAGTGGGTATGTGGCCCTGTGCTTGTGTGAAGTTTTTGAAGAGTGGGTATGTGGCAGCGTTCTTGTAGGAGGGTTGTGAAGAGTGGGTATGTGGCCCCGTGCTAGTGTGCGAGTTGTGAAAAGTGGGTATGTGGCCCGGTTCTTGTGTGAGGGGATGTGAAGAGTGGGTATGTGGTCCCGTGTCATTGGGAGGGTTGTGAAGAGTCGGTATATGGCACCGTGTCAGTTGGAGGGTTGTGAAGAGTGGGTATGTAGCTCCGTGCTAATGGAAGGGTTGTGAAGAGTGGGTATGTGACAACGTTCTTGTGTTAGGGGTTGTGAAGAGTAAGTATTTGGCCCTGTATTAGTGGGAGGGTTGTGAAGATTGGGTATGGGGTCTCGTGCTAGTGGAAGAGTTGTGAGGAGTGGGTATGAGGCCTTGTGCTAGTATGAGGGTTGTGAAAAGTGGGTATGTGGCCCCGTGCCTGTGGGAGGGTTGTGAAGAGTGTATATGTGGCCCCGTGCTAGTGTGAGCGTTGTGAAGTGTGGGTGTGTGGCGCCGTGCTAGTGGGAGGGTTGTGAAGAGTGGGTATGTGGCCCTGTGCTTGTGTGACTTTTTGAAGAGTGGGTATGTGGCTCCGTGCTAGTGTTAGTGTTGTGAAGAGTGGGTATGTGGCTCCCTGGTCGTGTGAGGGTTGTGATGAGTCGGTATGTGGCCCCGTGCTAGTGTCAGGGTTGTCAAGAGTGGGTTTGTGGCCCTGTGCTTGTGGGAGGGTTGTGAAGAGTGGGTATGTGGCTCCGTGCAAGTGGGAGGGTTGTGAAGAGTGGGTATGGGGCCCCGTGCTAGTGTGAGGGTTCTAAAGAGTGGGTATGTGGCCCCGTGCAAGTGGGAGGGTTGTGATGAGTGGGTATGTGGTCCCGTGTCAGTGGGAGTGTTGTGAAGAGTGGGTATGTGGCTTCGTGCTAGTGTGAGGGTTGTGAAGAGTGGGTATGTGGCCCCGTGCCTGTGGGAGGGTTGTGACGAGTGGGTATGTGGCCCCGTGCTAGTTTAAGGGTTGTGAAGAGTGGGTGTGTGGCGCCGTGTCAGTGGGAGGGTTGTGAAGAGTGGGTATGTGGCTCCGTGCAAGTGGGAGGGTTGTGATGAGTGGGTATGTGGTCCCGTGTCAGTGGGAGGGTTGTGAAGAGTGGGTATGTTGCTTCGTGCTAGTGTGAGGGTTGTGAAGAGTGGGTATGTGGCCCCGTGCCTGTGGGAGGGTTGTGACGAGTGGGTATGTGGCCCCGTGCTAGTTTAAGGGTTGTGAAGAGTGGGTATGTGGCGCCGTGTCAGTGGGAGGGTTGTGAAGAGTGGGTATGGGGCCCCGTGCTAGTGTGAGGGTTGTAAAGAGTGGGTATGTGGCCCCGTGCAAGTGGGAGGGTTGTGATGAGTGGGTATGTGGTCCCGTGTTAGTGGGAGGGTTGTGAAGAGTGGGTATGTGGCTTCGTGCTAGTGTGAGGGTTGTGAAGAGTGGGTATGTGGCCCCGTGCCTGTGGGAGGGTTGTGACGAGTGGGTATGTGGCCCTGTGCTAGTTTGAGGGTTGTCAAAAGTGAGTATGTGGCCACGTGCTAGTGTGAGGGTTGTGAAGAGCGGGTATGTGACCCCGTGCTAGTGTGAGGGTTGTGAAGAGTGGGTATGTGGCCCCATGCAAGTGGGAGGGTTGTGAAGAGTGGGTTTGTGGCCTCGTGCTACTGGTAGGATGGTGAAGAGTGAGTTTGTTGTCCCGTGTCAGTGGGAGGGGTGTGAAGAGTGGGTATGTGGCTCCATGCTAGTGTGAGGGTTGTGAAGAGTGGGTACGTGGCCTCGTGCTAGTGGGAGGGTTGTGAAGAGTGGGTATGTGGCCCCGTGCCTGTGGGAGGGTTGTGAAGAGTGGGTATGTGGCCCCGTGCTAGTGTGAGGTTGTGAAGAGTGGGTATCAGGCCCCGTGCAAGTCGGAGGGTTGTCAGAAGTGGGTATGAGGCCCCGTGCTTGTGAAGAGTGGGTATGTGGCCCCGTGCTGGTGGGAGGGTTGTGAAGAGTGGGTATGTGGCCCCGTGCTGGTGTGAGGGTTGTGAAGAGTAGGTATGTTGCCCCGTGTCAGTAGGAGGGTTGTAATGAGTGGGTATGTGGCCCCGCGCTAGTTGGAGGGTTGTGAAGAGTGGGTATGTGGCCTCGTGTCATTGCGAGGGTTGTGAAGAGTGGGTATGAGGCCCCTTGCTAGTGTGAGGGTTGTGAAGAGGGGGTATGTAGCCCGGTGCCTGTGGAAGGGTTGTGAAGAGTGGGTATTTGGCCCCGTGTAAGTGGGAGGGTAGTGAAGAGTGGGTATGTGACCCCGTGCGAGTGTAAGGGTTGTGAAGAGTGGGTATGATGTCCCGTGCTAGTGTGAGGGTTGTGAAGAGTGGGTATGTGGCCCTGTGTCAGTGGGAGGGTTGTGAAGAGTGGGTATGTGGCCCCGTGCTAGTGTCAAGGTTGTGAAGAGTGGGTATTCAGCCCCGTGTTAGTTGTACGATTGTGAATAGTGGGTATATGGCCCCGTGCAAGTGTAAGGGTTGTGAAGAATAGGTATATGGACCCGTGTCAGTGCGAGAATTGTGAATAGTAGGTATGTGGCCCCGTGCTAGTGTGAGGGTTTTGAAGAGTGGGTATGTGGCCCCGTGGTAGTGTGAGGGTTGTGAAGAGTGGGTATGTGGCCCCGTGCTAGTGCGAGGGTTGTAAAGAATGGGTATGTGGCCCCGTGCTAGTGTCAGGGTTGTGAAGAGTGGGTATGTGGCCTCGTACTAGTGTGAGGGTTGTGAAGAGTGGGTATGTGGCCCCGTGCTAGTGTGAGAGTTGTGAAGAGTGGGTATGTGACCCCGTGCTAGTGGGAGGGTTGTGAAGAGTGGGTATGTGGCCCTGTGCTAGTGCGAGGGTTGTAAAGAATGGGTATGTGGCCCCGTGCTAGTGTCAGGGTTGTGAAGAGTGGGTATGTGGCCTCGTGCTAGTGTGAGGGTTGTGAAGAGTGGGTATGTGGCCCCGTGCTAGTGTGAGAGTTGTGAAGAGTGGGTATGTGACCCCGTGCTAGTGGGAGGGTTGTAAAGAGTGGGTATGTGGCCCTGTGCTTGTGTGAAGTTTTTGAAGAGTGGGTATGTGGCAGCGTTCTTGTAGGAGGGTTGTGAAGAGTGGGTATGTGGCCCCGTGC
Source organism: Procambarus clarkii (assembly GCF_040958095.1). Taxonomy (NCBI): domain Eukaryota; kingdom Metazoa; phylum Arthropoda; class Malacostraca; order Decapoda; family Cambaridae; genus Procambarus; species Procambarus clarkii. The sequence continues at coordinate 31,331,582 of NC_091156.1, read as the reverse complement.
TAGTGTGCGGGTTGTGAAAAGTGGGTATGTGGCCCGGTTCTTGTGTGAGGGGATGTGAAGAGTGGGTATGTGGCCCCGTGTCATTGGGAGGGTTGTGAAGAGTCGGTATATGGCACCGTGTCAGTTGGAGGGTTGTGAAGAGTGGGTATGTAGCTCCGTGCTAATGGAAGGGTTGTGAAGAGTGGGTATGTGACAACGTTCTTGTCTTAGGGGTTGTGAAGAGTAAGTATTTGGCCCTGTATTAGTGGGAGGGTTGTGAAGATTGGGTATGGGGTCTCGTGCTAGTGGAAGAGATGTGAGGAGTGGGTATGAGGCCTTGTGCTAGTGTGAGGGTTGTGAAGAGTGGGTATGTGGCCCCGTACCTGTGGGAGGGTTGTGAAGAGTGTGTATGTGGCCCCGTGCTAGTGTGAGCGTTGTGAAGTGTGGGTGTGTGGCGCCGTGCTAGTGGGAGGGTTGTGAAGAGTGGGTAAGTGGCCCTGTGCTTGTGTGACTTTTTGAAGAGTGGGTATGTGGCTCCGTGCTAGTGTTAGTGTTGTGAAGAGTGGGTATGTGGCTCCCTGGTCGTGTGAGGGTTGTGATGAGTCGGTATGTGGCCCCGTGCTAGTGTCCGGGTTATCAAGATTGGTTTTGTGGCCCTGTGCTTGTGGGAGGGTTGTGAAGAGTGGGTATGTGGCTCCGTGCAAGTGGGAGGGTTGTGAAGAGTGGGTATGGGGCCCCGTGCTAGTGTGAGGGTTCTAAAGAGTGGGTATGTGGCCCCGTGCAAGTGGGAGGGTTGTGATGAGTGGGTATGTGGTCCCGTGTCAGTGGGAGTGTTGTGAAGAGTGGGTATGTGGCTCCGTGCAAGTGGGAGGGTTGTGATGAGTGGGTATGTGGTCCCGTGTCAGTGGGAGGGTTGTGAAGAGTGGGTATGTGGCTCCGTGCAAGTGGGAGGGTTGTGACGAGTGGGTATGTGGCCCCGTGCTAGTTTAAGGGTTGTGAAGAGTGGGTATGTGGCGCCGTGTCAGTGGGAGGGTTGTGAAGAGTGGGTATGGGGCCCCGTGCTAGTGTGAGGGTTGTAAAGAGTGGGTATGTGGCCCCGTGCAAGTGGGAGGGTTGTGATGAGTGGGTATGTGGTCCCGTGTCAGTGGGAGGGTTGTGAAGAGTGGGTATGTGGCTTCGTGCTAGTGTGAGGGTTGTGAAGAGTGGGTATGTGGCCCCGTGCCTGTGGGAGGGTTGTGACGAGTGGGTATGTGGCCCTGTGCTAGTTTGAGGGTTGTCAAAAGTGAGTATGTGGCCACGTGCTAGTGTGAGGGTTGTGAAGAGCGGGTATGTGACCCCGTGCTAGTGTGAGGGTTGTGAAGAGTGGGTATGTGGCTCCGTGCAAGTGGGAGGGTTGTGATGAGTGGGTATGTGGTCCCGTGTCAGTGGGAGGGTTGTGAAGAGTGGGTATGTGGCTTCTTGCTAGTGTGAGGGTTGTGAAGAGTGGGTATGTGGCCCCGTGCCTGTGGGAGGGTTGTGACGAGTGGGTATGGGGCCCCGTGCTAGTGTGAGGGTTCTAAAGAGTGGGTATGTGGCCCCGTGCAAGTGGGAGGGTTGTGATGAGTGGGTATGTGGTCCCGTGTCAGTGGGAGGGTTGTGAAGAGTGGGTATGTGGCTCCGTGCAAGTGGGAGGGTTGTGAAGAGTGGGTATGGGGCCCCGTGCTAGTGTGAGGGTTGTAAAGAGTGGGTATGTGGCCCCGTGCAAGTGCGAGGGTTGTGATGAGTGAGTATGTGGTCCCGTGTCAGTGGGAGGGTTGTGAAGAGTGGGTATGTGGCTTCGTGCTAGTGTGAGGGTTGTGAAAAGTGGGTATGTGGCCCCGTGCCTGTGGGAGGGTTGTGACGAGTGGGTATGTGGCCCCGTGCTAGTTTGAGGGTTGTCAAAAGTGAGTATGTGGCCACGTGCTAGTGTGAGGGTTGTGAAGAGCGGGTATGTGGCCCCGTGCTAGTGTGAGGGTTGTGAAGAGTGGGTATGTGGCCCCATGCAAGTGGGAGGGTTGTGAAGAGTGGGTTTGTGGCCTCGTGCTACTGGTAGGGATGTGAAGAGTGAGTTTGTTGTCCCGTGTCAGTGGGAGGGGTGTGAAAAGTGGGTATGTGGCTCCATGCTAGTGTGAGGGTTGTGAAGAGTGGGTACGTGGCCTCGTGCTAGTGGGAGGGTTGTGAAGAGTGGGTATGTGGCCCCGTGCCTGTGGGAGGGTTGTGAAGAGTGGGTATGTGGCCCCGTGCTAGTGTGAGCGTTGTGAAGTGTGGGTGTGTGGCGCCGTGCTAGTGGGAGGGTTGTGAAGAGTGGGTATGTGGCCCTGTGCTTGTGTGACGTTTTTGAAGAGTGGGTATGTGGCTCCGTGCTACTGTTAGTGTTGTGAAGAGTGGGTATGTGGCTCCCTGGTCGTGTGAGGGTTGTGATGAGTCGGTATGTGGCCCCGTGCTAGTGTCAGGATTGTCAAGAGTGGGTTTGTGGCCCTGTGCTTGTGGGAGGGTTGTGAAGAGTGGGTATGTGGCTCCGTGCTAGTGTGAGGTTGTGAAAAGTGGGTATGTGGCCCCGTGCTAGTGGGAGGGTTGTCAGAAGTGGGTATGTGGCCCCGTGCTTGTGGGAAGGTTGTGAAGAGTGGGTATGTGGCCCTGTGCTTGTGGGCGGGTTGTTAGAGTGGGCATGTGGCCCCGTGCTTGTGTGATGGTTGTGAAGAGTAGGTATGTTGCCCCGTGTCAGTGGGAGGGTTGTAATGAGTGGGTATGTGGCCCCGCGCTAGTTGGAGGGTTGTGAAGAGTGGGTATGTGGCCTCGTGTCATTGCGAGGGGTGTGAAGAGTGGGTATGAGGCCCCTTGCTTGTGTGAGGGTTGTGAAGAGTGGGTATGTAGCCCGATGCCTGTGGGAGGGTTGTGAAGAGTGGGTATTTGGCCCCGTGTAAGTGGGAGGGTTGTGAAGAGTGGGTATGTGGTCCCGTGCTAGTGTGAGGGTTGTGAAGAATAGGTATATGGCCCCGTGTCAGTGCGAGAATTGTGAATAGTAGGTATGTGGCCCCGTGCTAGTGTGAGGGTTGTGAAGAGTGGGTATATGGCCCTGTGGTAGTGTGAGGGTTGTGAAGAGTCGGCATGTGGTCCCGTGCTAGTGTCAGGGTTGTGAAGAGTGGGTATGTGGCCCCGTGCTAGTGCGAGGGTTGTAAAGAATGGGTATGTGGCCCCGTGTTAGTGTGAGGGTTGTGAAGAGTGGGTATGTGACAACGTTCTTGTGTTAGGGGTTGTGAAGAGTAAGTATTTGGCCCTGTATTAGTGGGAGGGTTGTGAAGATTGGGTATGGGGTCTCGTGCTAGTGGAAGAGTTGTGAGGAGTGGGTATGAGGCCAAGTGCTAGTGTGAGGGTTGTGAAGAGTGGGTATGTGGCCCCGTGCCTGTGGGAGGGTTGTGAAGAGTGTGTATGTGGCCCCGTGCTAGTGTGAGCGTTGTGAAGTGTGGGTGTGTGGCGCCGTGCTAGTGGGAGGGTTGTGAAGAGTGGGTAAGTGGCCCTGTGCTTGTGTGACTTTTTGAAGAGTGGGTATGTGGCTCCGTGCTAGTGTTAGTGTTGTGAAGAGTGGGTATGTGGCTCCCTGGTCGTGTGAGGGTTGTGATGAGTCGGTATGTGGCCCCGTGCTAGTGTCAGGGTTGTCAAGAGTGGGTTTGTGGCCCTGTGCTTGTGGGAGGGTTGTGAAGAGTGGGTATGTGGCTCCGTGCTAGTGTGAGGTTGTGAAAAGTGGGTATGTGGCCCCGTGCTAGTGGGAGGGTTGTCAGAAGTGGGTATGTGGCCCCGTGCTTGTGGGAAGGTTGTGAAGAGTGGGTATGTGGCCCTGTGCTTGTGGACGGGTTGTTAGAGTGGGCATGTGGCCCCGTGCTTGTGTGATGGTTGTGAAGAGTAGGTATGTTGCCCCGTGTCAGTGGGAGGGTTGTAATGAGTGGGTATGTGGCCCCGCGCTAGTTGGAGGGTTGTGAAGAGTGGGTATGTGGCCTCGTGTCATTGCGAGGGGTGTGAAGAGTGGGTATGAGGCCCCTTGCTTGTGTGAGGGTTGTGAAGAGTGGGTATGTAGCCCGGTGCCTGTGGGAGGGTTGTGAAGAGTGGGTATTTGGCCCCGTGTAAGTGGGAGGGTTGTGAAGAGTGGGTATGTGGTCCCGTGCTAGTGTGAGGGTTGTGAAGAATAGGTATATGGCCCCGTGTCAGTGCGAGAATTGTGAATAGTAGGTATGTGGCCCCGTGCTAATGTGAGGGTTGTGAAGAGTGGGTATATGGCCCTGTGGTAGTGTGAGGGTTGTGAAGAGTCGGCATGTGGTCCCGTGCTAGTGTCAGGGTTGTGAAGAGTGGGTATGTGGCCCCGTGCTAGTGCGAGGGTTGTAAAGAATGGGTATGTGGCCCCGTGTTAGTGTGAGGGTTGTGAAGAGTGGGTATGTGGCCCCGTGCTAGTGTGAGGGTTGCGAAGAGTGGGTATGTGGCCGTGTGCTTGTGTGAGGATTGTGAAGAGTATGTATGTGGCGCCGTGTCAGTGTGAGGGTTGTGAAGAGTGGGTATATGGCCCTGTGCTAGTTTCAGGGTTGTGAAGAGTAGGTATGTTGCCCAGTGCTAGTGTGAGGGTTGTGAAGAGCAGGTATGTGTCCCCGTGCAAGTGGGAGGGTTGTGAAGAGTGGGCATGTGGCCCCGTGCTAGTGTCAAAGTTGTGAAGAGTGGGTATGTAGCCCCGTGTCAGTGGGAGGGTTGTGAAGAGTGGTTATGTGGCCCCGTGCTAGTGAGAGGGTTGTGAATAATGGGTATGTGGCCCCGTGCTAGTGTGAGGATTGTAAAGAGTGGGTATGTGGCCCCATGCTAGTGTCAGGATTGTGAAGAGTGGGTATGTGGCCTCGTGCTAGTGCGAGGGTTGTAAAGAGTGGGTATGTGGCCCCGTGTCAGTGGGAGGGTTGTATTGAGTAGGTATGTGGCCCCGTGCTAGTGTGAGGGTTGTGAAGAGTGGGTATGTGGCCCCATGCTAGTGTGAGGGTTGTGAAGAGTGGGTATGTGGCCCTGTGCTTGTGTGACGTTTTTGAAGAGTGGGTATGTGGCCCCGTGCTAGTAGGAGGGTTGTGAAGAGTAGGTATGTGGCCCGTGCCAGTGTCAGGGTTGTGAAGAGTGGGTAGGTGGCCCCGTGCTAGTGTGCGGGTTGTGAAGAGTGTTTATGTGGCCCCGTTCTTGTGTGAGGGGTTGTGAAGAGTGGGTATTTGGCCCCGTGTCATTGAGAGGGTTGTGAACAGTGGGTAGGTGGCCCCGTGCTAGTGTGCGGGATGTGAAGAGTGGGTATGTGGCCCCGTTCTTGTGTGAGGGGTTGTGAAGAGTCGGTATGTGGCCCCGTGTCAGTGGGAGGGTTGTGAAGAGTGGGTATGTGACCCCGTGCTAGTGTCAGGGTTGTGAAGAGTCGGTATGTGGTCCCGTGCTAGTGGAAGGGTTGTGAAGAGTGGGTATGTGGCCCGGTGCAAGTGTGAGGGTTGTGAAGAGTAGGTATGTGGCCCCGTGCTAGTGTGAAGGTTGTGAAGAGTGGTTATGTGTCCCAGTGCTTCTGTCAGGGTTGTGACGAGTGGGTATGTGGCCCCGTGCTAGTGGGAGGTTTGTGTAGAGTGGGTATGTGGCCCCATGCTAGTTTGAAGATTGTGAAGAGTTGGTATGTGTCCCCATGTCAGTGGGAGGGTTGTTATGAGTGGGTATGTGGCCCCGTGCTAGTTGGAGGGTTCTGAATAGTGGGTATGTGGCAACGTGTTAGTGGGAGGGTTGTAAGGTGTAGGTATGTGACCACGTGCTTGTGTGAAGGTTGTGAAGAGTGGGTATGTGGCCCCCCGTAAGTGGGAGGGTTGTGAAGAGTGGGTATGTGGTCCCGTGCTAGTGGAAAAGTTGTGAAGAGTGGGTATGAGGCCCTGTGCTAGTGTGAGGGTTGTGAAGAGTGGGAATGTGGCCCCGTGCTAGTGTAAGGGTTGTGAAGAGTGGGTATGTGGTCCCGAGCAAGTGTGAGGGTTGTGAAGAGTGGGTATGTGGCCCCGTGCTAGTGTCAGGGTTGTGAAGAGTGGGTATGTGGCCCCGTGCTAGTGAGAGTGTTGTTAAGAGTGGGTATGTGGCCCCGTGCAAGTGTAACGGTTGTGAAGAGTGGGTATGTGGCCCTGTGTCAGTGGAAGGGTTGTGAAGAATGGGTATGTGGCCCCGTGCTAGTGAGAGGGTTGTGATGAGTGCGTATGTGGCCCCGTGCTAGTGTGATGGTTGTGAAGAGTGGGTATGTGGCCCCGTGTTAGTGTCAGGGCTGTGAAGAGTGGGTATGTGGCCCTGTGCTTGTGTATGTGATAGTAGGTAGTTTTTGAAGAGTGGGTATGTGGCAGCGTTCTTGTAGGAGGGTTGTGAAGAGTGGGTATGTGGCCCCGTGCTAGTGTGCGGGTTGTTAAAAGTGGGTATGTGGCGCGGTTCTTGTGTGAGGGGATGTGAAGAGTGGGTATGTGGCCCCGTTTCATTGGGAGGGTTGTGAAGAGTCGGTATATGGCCCCGTGTCAGTGGGAGGGTTGTGAAGAGTGGGTATGTAGCTCCGTGCTAATGGAAGGGTTGTGAAGAGTGGGTATGTGACAACGTTCTTGTGTTAGGGGTTGTGAAGAGTGTGTATTTGGCCCTGTATTAGTGGGAGGGTTGTGAAGAGTGGGTATGTGGTCTCGTGCTAGTGGAAGAGTTTTGAAGAGTGGGTATGAGGCCCTGTGCTAGTGTGAGGGTTGTGAAGAGTGGGTATGTGGCGAAGTGTCAGTGGGAGGGTTGTGAAGAGTGGGTATTTGGCTCCGTGCAAGTGGGAGGGTTGTGAAGAGTGGGTATGTGGCCCCGTGCTAGTGTGAGGGTTGTAAAGAGTGGGTATGTGGCCCCGTGCAAGTGGGAGGGTTGTGATGAGTGGGTATGTGGTCCCATGTCAGTGGGAGGGTTGTGAAGAGTGGGTATGTGGCCCCGTGCTAGTGTGAGGGTTGTGAAGAGTGGGTATGTGGCCCCGTGCCTGTGGGAGGGTTGTGACGAGTGGGTATGTGGCCCCGTGCTAGTTTGAGGGTTGTCAAAAGTGAGTATGTGGCCACGTGCTAGTGTTAGGGTTGTGAAGAGCGCGTATGTGGCCCCGTGCTAGTGTGAGGGTTGTGAAGAGTGGGTACGTGGCCTCGTGCTAGTGGGAGGGTTGTGAAGAGTGGGTATGTGGCCCCGTGCTAGTGTGAGCGTTGTGAAGTGTGGGTATGTGGCCCCGTGCTAGTGGGAGGGTTGTGAAGGGTGGGTATGTGGCCCTTTGTTTGTGTGACGTTTTTAAAGCGTGGGTATGTGGCCCCGTGCTAGTGTGAGGGTTGTGAAGAGTGGGTATGTGGCTCCCTGGTAGCGTGAGGGTTGTGAAGAGTCGGTATGTAGCCCCGTGCTAGTGTCAGGGTTGTGAAGAGTGGGTATGTAGCCCGGAGCTAGTGTGAGGGTTGTCAAAAGTGAGTATGTGGCCACTTGCTAGTGTGAGGGTTGTGAAGAGTGGGTATGTGGCCCCGTGCTAGTGTGAGGGTTGTGAAGAGTGAGTATGTTGTCCCGTGTCAGTGGGAGGGGTGTGAAGAGTGGGTATGTGGCTCCATGCTAGTGTGAAGATTGTGAAGAGTGGGTACGTGGCCTCGTGCTTGTGGGAGGGTTGTGAAGAGTGGGTATTTGGCCCCGTGCCTGTGGGAGGGTTGTGAAGAGTGGGTATGTGGCCCCGTGCTTGTTTGAGCGTTGTGAAGTGTGGGTATGTGGCACCGTGCTAGTGGGAGGGTTGTAAAGAGTGGGTATATGGCCCTGCGCTTGTGTCACGATTTTGAAGAGTGGGTATGTGGCCCCGTGCTAGTGTGAGGGTTGTAAAGAGTGGGTATGTGGCTCCCTGGTAGTGTGAGGGTTGTGAAGAGTCGGTATGTAGCCCCGTGCTAGTGTCAGGGTTGTGAAGAGTGGGTATGTGGCCCTGTGCTTGTGGGAGGGTTTGTGAAGAGTGAGTATGTGGCCCCGTGCTAGTGTGAGGTTGTGAAGAGTGGGTATCAGGCCCCGTGCTAGTGGGAGGGTTGTCAGAAGTGGGTATGAGGCCCCGTGCTTGTGAAGAGTGGGTATGTGGCCCCGTGCTGGTGGGAGGGTTGTGAACAGTGGGTATGTGGCCCCGTGCTTGTGTGAGGGTTGTGAAGAGTAGGTATGTTGCCCCGTGTCAGTAGGAGGGTTGTAATGAGTGGGTATGTGGCCCCGCGATAGTTGGAGGGTTGTGAAGAGTGGTTATGTGGCCTCGTGTCATTGCGAGGGTTGTGAAGAGTGGGTATGAGGCCCCTTGCTAGTATGAGGGTTGTGAAGAGGGGGTATGTAGCCCGGTGCCTGTGGAAGGGTTGTGAAGAGTGGGTATTTGGCCCCGTGTAAGTGGGAGGGTAGTGAAGAGTGGGTATGTGACCCCGTGCGATTGTAAGGGTTGTGAAGAGTGGGTATGTTGTCCCGTGCTAGTGCGAGGGTTGTGAAGAGTGGGTATGTGGCCCTGTGTCAGTGGGAGGGTACGGAAGAGTTGGTATGTGGCCCCGTGCTAGGGTGAGGGTTGTGAGGAGTGGGTATGTGGCCCCGGGCTAGTGGGAGGGCGGTGAAGAGTGGGTATTTGGCCCCGTGCTAGTGTGAAGGTTGTGAAGAGTGGGTATGTGGTCCCGTAGTAGTGGGAGGGTTGTGAAAAGTGGGTATGTAGCCCCGTGCTAGTGTGAAAGTTGTGAAGAGTGGGTATGTGGTCCCGTGTCAGTGGGATGGTTGTGAAAAGTGGGTATGTAGCCCCTTGTCAGTGGGGGGGTTGTGAATAGTGTGTATGTGACTGCATGTTAGTGGGAGGGTTGTGAAGAGAGGGTATGTGGCCCCGTGCTAGTGTGAAGGTTGTGAAGAGTGGATATGTGGCCCCGTGCTAGTGTGAAAGTTGTGAAGAGTGGGTATGTGGCCCCGTTGTAGTGGGAGGTTTGTGTAGAGTGGGTATGTGGCCTCGTGCTAGTGTGAAGGTTGTGAAGAATGGGTATGTGGCCCCATGTGAGTGGGAGGGTTGTAATGAGTAGGTATGTGGCCCAGTGCTAGTTGGAATAGTGGGTATGTGGAACCGTGTCAATGGGAGGTTTGTAATGAGTGGGTATGTGGCCCCGTGCTAGTGAGAGGGTTGTGAAGAGTGGGTATGTGGCCCCCGTGTCAGTGGGAGGGTTGTGAGGAGTGGGTATGTGGCCCCGTGTCAGTGGGAGAGGTTTGAAGAGTGGGTATGTGGCCCCGTGTCAGTGGGAGGGTTGTGAAGAGTGGGTATGTGGCCACTTGCTATTTGAAGGGTTGTGAAGAGTGGGTATGAGGCCCTGTACTATTGTGAGGGTTGTGAAGAGTGGGTATGTGGCTCCGTGTTAGTGTGAGGGTTGTGAAGAGTGGGTATGTAGCCCCGTGCTAGTTTAAGGGTTGTGAAGAGTGGGTATGTGGCGCTGTGTTAGTGGGAGGGTTGTGAAGAGTTGGTATGTGGCCCCGTGGTAGTGTCAGGGTTGTGAAGAGTGGGTATGTTGCCCCGTGGTAGTGTGAGGGTTGTGAAGAGGTGGTATGTGGCCCCGTGCAAGTGGGAGGGTTCTGAAGAGTGAGTATGTGGCCCCGTGCTAGTGTCAGGGTTTTGAAGAGTGGGTATGTGTCCCCGTGTCAGTAGGAGGGTTGTGAAGAGTGGGTATGTAGCCACGTTTTAGTGGAAGGGTTGTGAAGAGTAGTGACGTGGCCCTGTGCTAGTGTGGGGGGTGTGAAGAGTGGATATGTGGCCCCGTTCAAATTTAAGGGTTGTGAAGAGTGGGTATGTGGCCACGTGTCGGTGGGAGGGTTGTGAAGAGTGGGTATGTGGCCCCCGTGCTAGTGTCAGGGTTGTGAAGAGTGGGTATGAGGCCCCGTGCTAGTGGTAGCGCTGTGAAGAGTGGGTATGTTGTCCCGTGTCAGTGGAAGGATTGTGAAGAGTGGGTGTGTAGCCCCTTGTCAGTGGGAGAGTTGTGAAGAGTGGGTATGTGGCCCCGTGTCAGTGGGAGGGATTTGAAGAGTGGGTATGTGGCCCCGTGCTTGAGTGAAGGCTGTGAAGAGTGGGTATGTGGCCCCGTGCTAGTGTCAGGGTTGTAAAGAGTGGGTATGTGGCCCCGTGCTAGTGTCAGGGTTGTGAAGAGTGGGTATGTGGTTCTCTGCCTGTGGGAGGGTTGTGAAGGTTGGGTATGTGGCCCTGTGCTAGTGTGAGGGTTGTGAGGAGTGGGTATGTGGCCCCGTGCTAGTGGGAGGCTTGTGAAGAGTGGGTATTTGGCCCGTTGCCTGTGAGAGGGTTTTGAAGAGTGGGTATTTGGCCCCGTGCCAGTGGAAGGGTTGTGAAGAATGGGTATGTGGCCTCGTGTCAGTTGGAGGATTGTGAAGAGTGGGTATGTGGCCCCGTGCTAGTGGGAGGGTTGTGAAGAGTGGGTATGTGGCCCCGTGCTTGTGTGATGGTTGTGAAGAATTGGTATGTGGCCCTGTGCTATTGTGAGGGTTTTGATGAGTGGGTATGTGGCCCTGTGTCAGTGGGAGGGTTGTGAAGAGTCGGAATGTGGCCCCGTGCTAGTGTCTGGGTTGTGGAGAGTGGGTATGTGGCCCCGTGTCAGTGGGAAGGTTGTGAAGACTGGGTATGTGGCCCCGTGCTAATGTCAGGGTTGTGAAGAGTGGGTATGTGGCCCCCTGCCTGTGGGAGGGTTGTGAAGGTTGGGTATGTGACCCTGTGCTAGTGTGAGGGTTGTGAAGAGTGGGTATGTGGCCCCGTGCTAGTGAGAGGGTTGTGAAGAGTGGGTATTTGGCCCCGTGTTTGTGTGAAGGATGTGAAGAGTGGGTATGTGGCCCCTTGCTAGTGGGCGGGTTGTGAAGAGTGGGTATGAGGCTCCGTGCTAATGGAAGGGTTGTGAAGAGTGGGCATGAGGCCCCGTGCTAGTGTCAGGGTTGTGAAGAGTGGGTATGTGGCCCCGTGTTAGTGGGAGGGTTGTGAATAGTGGGTATGTAGCCCCTTGACAGTGGCAGGATTGTGACAAGTGGGTATGTGACTCCGTGTCACTGGGAGGGTTGTGAAGAGTGGGTATGTGGTCCCGTGCTAGTGTGAGGGTTGTGAAGCGAGGGTATGTGGCCCTGTGCTAGTGTGAGGGGTTGTGAAGAGTGGGTATGTGGCTCCTTGCTAGTGTCTGGATTGTGGAGAATGGGTATGTGGCCCCGTGGCAGTGGGAGGGTTGTGAAGAGTGGGTATGTGGCCCCGTGCTAGTGTCAGGGTTGTGAAGAGTGGGTATGTGGCCCCGTGATAGTGGTAGCGTTGTGAAGAGTGGATTTGTAGTCCCGTGTCAGTGGGTGGGTTGTGAAGAGTGGGTATGTGGCCCTGGGCTAGTTTAAGGGTTGTGAATAGTGGGTATGTGGCCCTGTGCTAGTATGCGGGTTGTGAAGAGTTAGTATGTGGCCACGTGCTAGTGTAAGGGTTGTGAAGAGTGGGTATGTGGTCCCGTGCTAGTGTGAGGGTTGTGAAGAGTAGGTATGTCGCCCTGTGCTAGTGTGAGGGTTATGAAGAGTGGGTATGTGGCCTCGTGCTAGTGTCTGGGTTGTGAAACGTGGGTATGTTGCGCCGTGTCAGTGGGAGGGTTGTGAAGAGTGGGTATGTGGTCCCGTACTAGTGGGAGGGTTGTGAAGAGTGGGTATGTGGCGACGTGCTAGTGTGAGGGTTGTGAAGAGTGGGTATGTGGCCCCCGTGCAAGTGGAAGGGTTGTGAAGAGTGGGTATGTGGCCCCGTGTCAGTGGGAGGGATTTGAAGAGTGGGTATGTGGCCCCGTGCTAATGTGAGGGTTGTGAAGAGTGGGTATGTGGCCCCATGTCAGGGGAGTGTTGTGAAGAGTGATTATGTGGCCCCGTGTCAGTGGGAGGGTTGTGAAGAGTGGGTATGTGGCCCTGTGTCAGTGGAAGGGTTGTGAAGAGTGGGTATATGGCCCCGTGATAGTAGAAGGGCTGTGAAGAGTGGGTATGTGACCCTGTGCTAGTGTGAGGGTTGTGAAGAATGGGTATGTGGCCCAGTGCTAGTTTAAGTGTTGTGAAGAGTGGGTATGTGGCCCCGTGCTAGTGGGAGGGTTGTGAAGAGTGAGTATTTGGCCCCATGCTTGTGTGAAGGTTGTGAGGAGTGGGTATGTGGCCCCGTGCTTGTGGGAATGATGTGAAGAGTGGGTATGTGACTCTGTGCAAATGGAAGCGTTGTGAAAAGTGGGTATGTGGCCCCGTGCTAGTGTCAGGGTTGTGAAGACTGGGTATGTGGACCCATGGTATTGGTAGCGTTGGGAAGAGTGGATTTGTGGTCCCGTGACAGTGGGAGGGTTGTGAAGAGTGGGTATGTGGATCCGTGCTAGTTTAAGGGTTGTGAAGAGTGGGTATGTGGCCCTGTGCTAGTGTGCGGGTTGTGAAGAGTGGGTATGTGGCCCCGTGCTAGTGTAAGGGTTGTGAAGAGTGGGTATGTAGTCCCGTGCTAGTGTGAGGGATGTGAAGAGTGGGTATGTGGCCCCGTGCTAGTGTGAGGGTTATGAAGAGTGGGTATGTGGCCTCGTGCTAGTGTCTGGGTTGTGAAGCGTGGGTATGTATCGCCGTGTCAGTGAGAGGGATGTGAAGAGTGGGTATGTGGCCCCTTGTCAGGGGAGGGTTGTGAAGAGTGGGTATGTGGCCCCATGCTAGTGGAAGGGTTGTGAAGAGTGGGTATGTGACCCTGTGCTAGTGTGAGGGTTGCGAAGGGTGGGTATGTGGCCCCGTGCTAGTGAAAGGGTTGTGAAGAGTGGGTATGGTCCCGTGCTAGTGTGAGGGTTGTGAAGAGTGGGTATGTGGCCCCGTGCTAGTGTGAGGGTTGTGAAGAGTGGGTACGTGGCTTCGTCCTTGTGTAAGGGTTGTGAAGAGTGGGTATTTGGCGCCATGCTAGTGAGAGGGTTGTGAAGAGTGGGTACGTGGCCCCTGTGATAGTGTGAGGGTTGTGAATAGTGGGTATGTGGCTCGTGCTAGTGTGAGGGTTATGAAGAGTGGGTATGTGGCCCCGTGTCAGTGGGAGGGTTTTGAAGAGTTGGTATGTGGCCCCGTGCTAGTGTGAGGGTAGTGAAGAGTGGGTATGTGGCCCCATGTCAGGAGAGTGTTGTGAAGAGTGATTATGTGGCCCCGTGTCAGTGGGAGGGTTGTGAAGAGTGGGTATGTGGCCCCTTGTCTGTGGAAGGGTTGTGAATAGTGGGTATGTGGCCCCGTGCTAGAAGAAGGGCTGTTAAGAGTGGGTATGTGGTCCCGTGCTAGTGTGAGGGTTGTGAAGAGTGGGTATGTGGTCCCGTGCTAGTGTGAGGGTTGTGCAGAGTGGGTATATGGTCCCGTGCTAGTGTGAGGGTTATGAAGAGTGGGTATGTGGCCTCGTGCTAGTGTCTGGGTTGTGAAGCGTGGGTATGTAGCGCCGTGTCAGTGGGAGGGTTGTGAAGAGTGGGTATGTGGCCCCGTGCTAGTGTCAGGGTTATGAAGAGTGGGTATGTGGCCCCGTACTAGTGTGAGGGTTGTGAAGAGTGGGTATGTGGCCCCATGCAAAAGGGAAGGTTGTGAAGAGTGGGTATGTGGCCCCGTGCTAGTGTCTGGGTTGTGAAGAGTGAATATGTGGCCCCTTGTCAGTGGGAGCGTTCTTAAGAGTGGGTATGTGGCCCCGTTCTAGTGGAAGGGTTGTGAAGAGAGGGTTTGTGGCCCCGTACTAGTGTGAGGGTTGTGAAGAGTGGGTATGTGGCCCCATGCAAGTGGGAGGGTTGTGAATAGTGGGAATGTGGCCTCGTGCAAGTGTAAGGGTTGTGAAGAGTGGGTGTGTGGCCCCGTGTCAGTGGAAGGGTTGTGAAGAGTGAGTATGTGGCCCCGTGCTAGTGTGAGGCTTGTGAAGAGTGGGTATGTGGCCCCGTGCTAGTGTGAGGGTTGTGAAGAGTAGGTATGTGAACCCGTGCTAGTGTTAGGGTTGTGAAGTGTGGGTATGTGGCCCCGTGATAGTGTAAGGGTGGTGAAAAGTGGATATGTGGCCCTGTGCTAGTGTGAGGGTTGTGAAGAGTTGTTATGTTGCCCCATGCTAGTGTTAGGGATTTGAAGAGTGGGTAAGTGGCCCCGTGTCAGTAGGAGGGTTGTGAAGAGTGGGTATGTGGCCACGTTTTAGTAGAAGAGTTGTGAAGAGTGGGTACGTGGCCCTGTGCTAGTGTGAGGGGTGAGAAGAGTGGATATGTGGCCCCGTTCAAGTTTAAGGGGTGTGAAGAGTGGGTATGTGGCCACGTGTCAGTGGGAGGGTTGTGAAGAGTGGGTATGTGGCCCCCGTGCTAGTTTCAGTGTTGTGAAGAGTGGGTATGTGGCCCCGTGCTAGTGGTAGCGTTGTGAAGAGTGGGTATGTTGTCCCGTGTCAGTGGGAGGGTTGTGAAGAGCGGGTATGTAGCCCCTTGTCAGTGGGAGAGTTGTGAAGAGTGGGTATGTGACCCCGTGCTTGTGTGAAGTTTGTGAAGAGTGGGTATGTGGCCCCGTGCTAGTGGGAGGGTTGTGAAGAGTGGGTATGTGGCCCTCTGCCTGTGTGAGGGTTGTGAAGAGTGGGAATGTAGCCCCGTGCTTGTGTGACGGTTGTGAAGAGTGGGTAAGTGGCCCCGTGTCAGTGGGAGGGTTGTGAAGAGTGGGTATGTGGCCCCGTGTCAGTGGGAGGGTTGTGAAGAGTGGGTATGTGGCCCGTGTCAGTAGGAGGGTTGTGAAGAGTGGGTATGTGGCCCTCTGCCTGTGAGAGGGTTGTGAAGGTTGGGTATGTGGCCCTGTGCTAGTGTGAGGGTTGTGAAGAGTGGGTATTTGGCCCCGTGTCAGTTGGAGGAGTGTGAAGAGTGGGTATGTGGCCCCGTTCTAGTGGAAAGGTTGTGAAGAGTGGGTATGTGGCCCCGTGCTAGTGGGAAGGTTGTGAAGAGTGTGTATGTGACCCTGTGTCAGTGGGAGGGTTGTGAAGAGTCGGTATGTGGCCCCGTGTCAGTGGGAATGTTGTGAAGAGTAGGTAAGTGGCCCCGTGCTAGTGTCTGGGTTGTGGAGAGTGGGTATGTGGCCCCTTGTCAGTGGGAAGGTTGTGAAGAGTGGGTATGTGGCCCCGTGCTAGTCTCAGGGTTGTGAAGAGTGGGTATGTGGCCCCCTGCCTGTGGGAGGGTTGTGAAGGTTGGGTATGTGGCCCTGTGCTAGTGTGAAGGTTGTGAAGAGTGGGTATGTGGCCCCGTGCTAGTGGAAGGGTTGTTAAGAGTGGGTATTTGGCTCAGTGCTTATGTGAAGTATGTGAAGAGTGGGTATGTGACTCCGTGTCACTGGGAGGGTTGTGAAGAGTTGGTATGTGGTCCCGTGCTAGTGTGAGGGTTGTGAAGCGAGGGTATGTGGCCCTGTTCTAGTGTCAGGGTTGTGAAGAGTGGGTTTGTGGCCTCGTGCTACTGTGAGGATTGTGAAGAGTGGGTATGTGGTCCCGTGCTAGTGTGAGGGTTGTGCAGAGTGGGTATATGGTCCCGTGCTAGTGTGAGGGTTATGAAGAGTGGGTATGTGGCCTCGTGCTAGTGTCTGGGTTGTGAAGCGTGGGTATGTAGCGCCGTGTCAGTGGGAGGGTTGTGAAGAGTGGGTATGTGGCCCCGTGCTAGTGTCAGGGTTATGAAGAGTGGGTATGTGGCCCCGTACTAGTGTGAGGGTTGTGAAGAGTGGGTATGTGGCCCCATGCAAAAGGGAAGGTTGTGAAGAGTGGGTATGTGGCCCCGTGCTAGTGTCTGGGTTGTGAAGAGTGAATATGTGGCCCCTTGTCAGTGGGAGTGTTCTTAAGAGTGGGTATGTGGCCCCGTTCTAGTGGAAGGGTTGTGAAGAGAGGGTTTGTGGCCCCGTACTAGTGTGAGGGTTGTGAAGAGTGGGTATGTGGCCCCATGCAAGTGGGAGGGTTGTGAATAGTGGGAATGTGGCCTCGTGCAAGTGTAAGGGTTGTGAAGAGTGGGTGTGTGGCCCCGTGTCAGTGGAAGGGTTGGGAAGAGTGAGTATGTGGCCCCGTGCTAGTGTGAGGCTTGTGAAGAGTGGGTATGTGGCCCCGTGCTAGTGTGAGGGTTGTGAAGAGTAGGTATGTGAACCCGTGCTAGTGTTAGGGTTGTGAAGTGTGGGTATGTGGCCCCGTGATAGTGTAAGGGTGGTGAAAAGTGGATATGTGGCCCTGTGCTAGTGTGAGGGTTGTGAAGAGTTGTTATGTTGCCCCATGCTAGTGTTAGGGATTTGAAGAGTGGGTATGTGGCCCCGTGTCAGTAGGAGGGTTGTGAAGAGTGGGTATGTGGCCACGTTTTAGTAGAAGAGTTGTGAAGAGTGGGTACGTGGCCCTGTGCTAGTGTGAGGGGTGTGAAGAGTGGATATGTGGCCCCGTTCAAGTTTAAGGGGTGTGAAGAGTGGGTATGTGGCCACGTGTCAGTGGGAGGGTTGTGAAGAGTGGGTATGTGGCCCCCGTGCTAGTTTCAGTGTTGTGAAGAGTGTGTATGTGACCCTGTGTCAGTGGGAGGGTTGTGAAGAGTCGGTATGTGGCCCCGTGTCAGTGGGAATGTTGTGAAGAGTAGGTAAGTGGCCCCGTGCTAGTGTCTGGGTTGTGGAGAGTGGGTATGTGGCCCCTTGTCAGTGGGAAGGTTGTGAAGAGTGGGTATGTGGCCCCGTGCTAGTCTCAGGGTTGTGAAGAGTGGGTATGTGGCCCCCTGCCTGTGGGAGGGTTGTGAAGGTTGGGTATGTGGCCCTGTGCTAGTGTGAAGGTTGTGAAGAGTGGGTATGTGGCCCCGTGCTAGTGGAAGGGTTGTTAAGAGTGGGTATTTGGCCCAGTGCTTATGTGAAGGATGTGAAGAGTGGGTATGTGACTCCGTGTCACTGGGAGGGTTGTGAAGAGTTGGTATGTGGTCCCGTGCTAGTGTGAGGGTTGTGAAGCGAGGGTATGTGGCCCTGTTCTAGTGTCAGGGTTGTGAAGAGTGGGTTTGTGGCCTCGTGCTACTGTGAGGATTGTGAAGAGTGGGTATGTTTCCCCGTGGCAGTGGGATGGTTGTGAAGAGTGGGTATGTGGCCCCGTGCTAGTGTCAGGGTTGTGAAGATTGGGTATGTGTCCCCCTGCCTGTGGGAGGGTTTTGAAGGTTGGGTATGTGGCCCTGTGCAAGTGTGAGGGGTTGTGAAGAATGGGTATATGGCCCCGTGCTAGTGAAAGAGTTATGAAGAGTGGGTATGTGGTCCCGTGCTAGTGTGAGGGTTGTGAAGAGTGGGTATGTGGCCCCGTGCTAGTGTGAGGGTTGTGAAGAGTGGGTACGTGGCCTCGTGCTAGTGTAAGGGTTGTGAAGAGTGGGTATTTGGCGCCGTGTCAGTGGGAGGGTTGTGAAGAGTGGGTATGTGCCCCCCGTGCTAGTGTGAGGGTTGTGAATAGTGGGTATGTGGCTCGTGCTAGTGTGAGGGTTATGAAGAGTGGGTATGTGGCCCCGTGTCAGTGGGAGGGTTTTGAAGAGTTGGTATGTGGCCCCGTGCTAGTGTGAGGGTTGTGAAGAGTGGGTATGTGGCCCCATGTCAGGGGAGTGTTGTGAAGAGTGATTATGTGGCCCCGTGTCAGTGGGAGGGTTGTGAAGAGTGGGTATTTGGCCCCGTGTCAGTGGAAGGGTTGTGAAGAGTGGGTATGTGGCCTCGTGCTAGAAGAAGGGCTGTGAAGAGTGGGTATGTGGTCCCGTACTAGTGTGAGGGTTGTGAAGAGTGGGTATGTGGCCCCATGCAAGTGGGAGGGTTGTGAAGAGTGGGAATGTGGCCTCGTGCAAGGGTTTTGAAGAGTGGGTGTGTGGCCCCGTATCAGTGGAAGGAATGTGAAGAATGAGTATGTGGCCCCGTGCTAGTGTGAGGCTTGTGAAGAGTGGGTATGTGGCCCCGTGCTAGTGTTAGAGTTGTGAAGTGTGGGTTTGTCTCCCCGTGCTAGAGTGAGGGTAGTGAAAAGTGGGTATGTGGCCCTGTGCTAGTGTGAGGGTTGTGAAGAGTTGTTATGTTGCCCCGTGCTAGTGTGAGGGTTGTGAAGAGTGGGTATGTGGCCCTGTGCTAGTGGGAGGGTTGTAAAGAGTTGTTATGCGGCCCGTGCTAGTGCGAGCGTTGTGAAGAGTGGGTATGTGGCCCTGTGTCAGTGGGAGGTTTGTAATGAGTGGGTATGTGGCCCCGTGCTAGTTGGAGGGTTGTGAAGAGTGGGTATGTGGCCCCGTGTCAGTGGGAGGGGTGTGAAGAGTCGATATGTGGCCCCGTGTCAGTGGGAGGGTTGTGAAGAGTCGATATGTGGCCCCGTGTCAGTGGGAGGGTTGTGAAGAGTGGGTATGTGGCCCCGTGTCAGTGGGAGGGTTGTGAAGAGTGGGTATGTGGCCACTTGCTATTTGAAGGGTTGTGAAGAGTGGGTATTAGGCCCTGTACTAGTGTGAGGGTTGTGAAGAGTGGGTATGTGGCTCCTTGTTAGTGTAAGTGTTGTGAAGAGTGGGTACGTGGTCCCGTGCTAGTGTGAGGGTTGTGAAGAGTGGGTATGTGGCCCCGTGCTAGTGTGAGGGTTGTGAAGAGTGGGTACGTGGTCCCGTGCTAGTGTGAGGGTTGTGAAGAGTGGGTATGTTGCCCCGTGGTAGTGTGAGGGTTATGAAGAGGTGGTATGTGGCCCCGTGCTAGTGGGAGGGTTCTGAAGAGTGAGTATGTGGCCCTGTGCTAGTGTCAAGGTTTTGAAGAGTGGGTATGTGGCCCGGTGTCAGTATGAGGGTTGTGAAGAGTGGGTATGTGGCCAAGTTTTAGTGGAAGGGTTGTGAAGAGTGGGTACGTGGCCCTGTGCTAGTGTGAGGGGTGTGAAGAGTGGATATGTGGCCCCGTTCAAGTTTTAGGGTTGTGAAGACTGGGTATGTGGCCACGTGTCAGTGGGAGGGTTGTGAAGAGTGGGTATGTGGCCCCCGTGCTAGTGTCAGGGTTGTGAAGAGTGGGTATATGGCCCCGTGCTAGTGGTAGCGTTGTGAAGAGTGGGTATGTTGTCCCGTGTCAGTGGGAGGGTTGTGAAGAGTGGGTATGTAGCCCCTTGTCAGTGGGAGAGTTGTGAAGAGTGGGTATGTGGCCCCGTGCTAGTGGAAGGGTTGTGAAGAGTGGGTAGGTGGCCTCGTGCTAGTGTGAGGCTTGTGAAGAGTGGGTATGTAGCCCCGTGCAAGTGTGAGGGTGTTGAAGAGTGGGTATGTGGCCCCATGCTTGTGGGAGGGTTGTGAAGAGTGGGTATGTGGCCCCGTGCTAGTGTGAGGTTTGTGAAGAGTAAGTATGTGGCCCCGTGCTAGTGGGAGGGTTGTTAAGAGTGGGTATGTGGCCCCTTGCTTGTGTGATGGTTGTGAAGAATTGGTATGTGGCCCCGTGCTGGTGGGAGGGTTGTGAAGAGTTGGTATGTGGCCCTGTGCTTTTGTGAGGGTTTTGAAGAGTGGGTATGTGGCCCTGTGTCAGTGGGAGGGTTGTGAAGAGTCGGTATGTGGCCCCGTGCTAGTGGGAGGGTTGTGAAGAGTGAGTATTTGTCCCCCTCCTTGTGTGAAGGTTGTGAGGAGTGGGTATGTGGCCCCGTGCTAGTGGGGAGGATGTGAAGAGTGGGTATGTGACTCTGTGCAAATGGAAGGGTTGTGAAAAGTGGGTATGTGGCCCCGTGCTAGTGTCAGGGTTGTGGAGAGTGGGTATGTGGCTCCATGCTAGTGGAAGGGTTGTGAAGAGTGGGTATGTGGCCCTGTGCTAGTGTGAGGGTTGCGATGGGTGGGTATGTGTCAACGTGCTAGTGTAAGGGTAGTGAAGAGTAGGTATGTGATCCCATGCTAGTGTGAGGGTTGTGAAGAGTGGGTATGTGGCCCAGTGCTAGTGTGAGGGTCGTGAAGAGTGGGTACGTGGCCTCGTGCTAGTGTAAGGGTTGTGAAGAGTGGGTATGTGGCCCCGTGCTAGTATAAGGGTTGTGAAGAGTGGGTATGTGGCCCCGTGCTAGTGGGAGGGTTGTGAAGAGTGAGTATTTGTCCCCATCCTTGTGTGAAGGTTGTGAGGAGTGGGTATGTGGCCCCGTGCTAGTGGGAAGGATGTGAAGAGTGGGTATGTGACTCTGTGCAAATGGAAGGGTTGTGAAAAGTCGGTATGTGGCCCCGTGCTAGTGTTAGGGTTGTGAAGAGTGGGTATGTGGACCCATGGTAGTGGTAGCGTTGTGAAGAGTGGATTTGTGGCCCCGTGTCAGGGGAGGGTTGTGAAGAGTGGGTATGTGGCCCCATGCTAGTGGAAGGGTTGTGAAGAGTGGGTATGTGACCCTGTGCTAGTGTGAGGGTTGCGAAGGGTGGGTATGTGGCCCCGTGCTAGTGAAAGGGTTGTGAAGAGTGGGTATGTGGTCCCGAGCTAGTGTGAGGGTTGTGTGAGTGGGTATGTGGCCCCGTGCTAGTGTGAGGGTTGTGAAGAGTGGGTACTTGGCCTCGTGCTAGTGTAAGGGTTGTGTAGGGTGGGTATTTGGCGCCGTGTCAGTGGGAGGGTTGTGAAGAGTGGGTATGTGGCCCCCGTGCTAGTGTGAGGGTTGTGAATAGGGGGTATGTGGCTCGTGCTAGTGTGAGGGTTATGAAGAGAGGGTATGTGACCCCGTGTCAGTGGGAGGGTTGTGAAGATTGAGTATGTGGCCCAGTGCTAGTGTAAGGGTTGTGAAGAGTGGGCATGTGGCCCCGTGCTAGTGGGAGGGTTCTGAAGAGTGAGTATTTGTCCCCATCCTTGTGTGAAGGTTGTGAGGAGTGGGTATGTGGCCCCGTGCTAGTGGGAAGGATGTGAAGAGTGGGTATGTGATTGTGTGCAAATGGAAGGGTTTTGAAAAGTGGGTATGTGGCCCCGTGCTAGTGTCAGGGTTGTGAAGAGTGGGTATGTGGACCCATGGTAGTGGTAGCGTTGTGAAGAGTGGATTTGTGGCCCCGTGTCAGGGGAGGGTTGTGAAGAGTGGGTATGTGGCCACATGCTAGTGGAAGGGTTGTGAAGAGTGGGTATGTGACCCTGTGCTAGTGTGAGGGTTGCGAAGGGTGGGTATGTGGCCCCGTGGTAGTGAAAGGGTTGTGAAGAGTGGGTATGTGGTCCCGAGCTAGTGTGAGGGTTGTGAAGAGTGGGTATGTGGCCCCGTGCTAGTGGGAGGGTTGTGAAGAGTGGGTACTTGGCCTCGTGCTAGTGTAAGGGTTGTGTAGAGTGGGTATTTGGCGCCGTGTCAGTGGGAGGGTTGTGAAGAGTGGGTATGTGGCCCCCGTGCTAGTGTGAGGGTTGTGAATAGGGGGTATGTGGCTCGTGCTAGTGTGAGGGTTATGAAGAGAGGGTATGTGGCCCCGTGTCAGTGGGAGGGTTGTGAAGATTGGGTATGTGGCCCCGTGTCAGGGGAGAATTTTGAAGAGTGGGTATGTGGCCCCATGCTAGTGGAAGGGTTGTGAAGAGTGTGTATGTGACCCTGTGCTAGTGTGAGGGTTGCGAAGGGTGGGTATGTGGTCCCGAGCTAGTGTGAGGGTTGTGAAGAGTGGGTATGTGGCCCCGTGCTAGTGTGAGGGTTGTGAAGAGTGGGTATGTGGCCCCATGTCAGGGGAGTGTTGTGAAAAGTGATTATGTGGCTCCGGGCCAGTGGGAGGGTTGTGAAGAGTGGGTATGTGGCCCCCGTGCTAGTGTTAGGGTTGTGAATAGTGGGTATGTGGCCCCATGTTAGGGGAGTGTTGTGAAAAGTGATTATGTGGCCCCGGGTCAGTGGAAGGGTTGTGAAGAGTGGGTATGTGGCACAGCACAGCACAGAGCCTGCCGAGAGAAGCAGCCCGGAGAAGACGGGTTTTTGGGTGTTGGTTGAGGTCCTGGGAAGAGCATCAGTGTGTGTGGGGGTGTTCTCTACAGCAAGTCGTAAGCCGGGACCAGGAGCTTCAATTCAACCCTCAACATAGGACGAGTCCACATCATTTATGGTGGAAGTAGGTAATTCAGTTTCCCTCCCATTCTCCTTTAGTTCGCGATTAGCCAGAGTATCTTCTATGTCGTGAGCAGGGCTCACCAATGTCTATGTTTCTAGTAAGACACAGTTGTGAAGGGAGATGCTATAGAGCTCTCACGAGATATTTATATGGTGTGTGATTGCACCTGTGGTTTGATGAAGAGATTACTGTGACGAGGACATTTATATTTACATGTCATTTATATTATAAGTTCGTGCCAGAGGTTATATATATAAATATACAATTCAATAGTGTAAGGCTGTGTGCCTAGAGATTCCTCGTTATTATAAATATTGATAAAGTGAACTATATATACTGGAGTTATTAAATAATATATTCATATATCTAGTGGTTAACTGTGATTATGCCAGTGTTGTGATATACTGTGAATACGAGGGAATAATAGGCGCCTCACGCCAATACTGTGAGTTTAGTGAGGAAGTGAACAGTGTGAGGAAGTGAGGAGTGTGAGTGGGCGTGGCATCTCGCAAGTTGCCAAACGTTCAATAACACTGTATGTGGAGCGTGGGAACGCACGTCAACTGGGAGTGTTGCCATTCCCGGAGTGTTCCAGAATTGTGAAGAGGCGGAGAGAAGGCTGCTCAATTATTCCTTTGCCATATTGTTGATGCAGAGTTATGATTCTTGAGATCTTTTAAGTAAACTACAAAACCACCGCCATGTTTGTGTCAACCCACGTACAAAACTGAGGCAAATCATAACATAGAACGAAAAGGCAATGTAAAGGATCTTGGAGCACTCATGTCGGAAGACCTTACCTTTAAAGAACACAATAAAGTAGCCATCACAACTGCAAGAAAAATGACTGGTTGGATAACAAGAACTTTTCACACTAGAGATGCTATACCGATGATGATACTTTTCAAAACGTTTGTGCTCTCTAGAGTGGAGTACTGCTGCACAATGACAGCCCCTTTCAAAGCTGGAGAAATTGCTGACCTGGAGAGCGTGCAGAGATCCTTTACTGCTATAATCCACTCAGTAAAACATCTAAATTACTGGGACCGACTAAAGAGCCTAAATCTGTACTCCCTTGAGCGCAGGCGGGAGAGATACATAATAATTTACACGTGGAAAATAATTGAGGGGCTGATCCCAAACCTGCACACAAAAAAACATCACATGAGACCAGAAGACATGGCAGGATGTACAGAATACCCCCGTTGAAAAGCAGAGGTGCAACAGGTACTCTGAGAGAGAACTCTATCAACATCAGAGGCCCGAGACTGTTCAACACGCTTCCACTACACATAAGGGGCATAACTGTCCGACCCCTCACAGTGTTCAAGAGAGAACTGGATAAACACCTCCAAAGGATACCTGATCAACCAGGCTGTGACTCATACGTCAGGCTGCGAGCAGCCGCGTCTAACAGCCTGGTTGATCAGTCCAGCAACCAGGAGGCCTGGTCGACGACCGGGCCGCGGGGACACTAAGCCCCGGAAGCACCTCAAGGTAACCTCAAGGTAACCTTCCATTACCTTGTTGCTATTGAGACTATCTAAGAGTGAGTGATTTACACATATACTTACCTGTTACCAAATTGATTAGTATTCCCTGGGGCCACTAATATATTACTAATATTCCACTGAGGTGTTACTGGACACGGTAAACACCAGTTGGCGACCTATAGTGAGTCGTAGAACCCTCTATCGGGACGGGCACATGATCAAGTGAAGGGATCGTGTTCTCACTCATCTTTAGGCTACGAGGCCAGCCGGAGAAAGACTGAGACACTCTCCTGGTGAACAGTGGCACCGTGAGGATCGAGAGCAGACCCGTGGGCTACCGTAAGTAACGTTTGTCACTACTAATACATGGTGGTGACTGGCTAGAAAGAGAGACACCCCGACACAACATAGCCAGTACTTCTCTCTAGCCCACACAGCAGGTACTTCTCTGTTGCCATATAGCCAGTACTTCTCTGCTGCCCACATAGCCAGTACTTCTTTGCTGCCCACATAGCCAGTACTTCTCTGTTGCCCACATAGCCAGTACGTCTCTCTTGCCCACATAGCCAGTACTTCTCTGTTGCCCACATAGTGAGTACTTCTGTGTTGCCCACATAGCCAGTACTTCTCTGTTGCCCACATAGGGAGTACTTCTCTGTTGCCCACATAGCGAGTACTTCTCTGTTGCCCACATTGCCAGTACTTCTCTGCTGCCCACATAGCCAGTACTTTTCTGTTGCCCACATAGCCAGTACTTCTCTGTTGCCCACATAGCCAATACTTCTCTGTTGCCCACATAGCCAGTACGTCTCTGTTGCCCACATAGCCATTATTTCTATGTTGCCCACATAGCCAGTACTTCTCTGTTGCCCTCATAGCGAGTACTTCTCTGTTGCCCACATAGCCAGTACGTCTATGTTGCCCACAGAGCCAGTACTTCTCTGTTGCCCACATAGTGAGTACTTCTGTGTTGCCCACATAGCCAGTACTTCTCTGTTGCCACATAGCCAGTACTTCTCTGTTGTCCATAAAGTGAGTACTTCTCTGTTGCCCAAATAGCGAGTTCGTCTCTGTTGCCCACATAGCCATTACTTCTCTGCTGCCCACATAGCCAATACTTCTCTGTTGCCCTCATAGCGAGTACTTCTCTGTTGCCCACATAGCCAGTACTTCTCTGTTGCCATATAGTCAGTACTTCGCTGTTGCCCACATTGTTAGTACTTTTCTGGTGTCCATAAAGTGAGTACTTCTCTGTTGCCCAAATAGCGAGTACTTCTCTGTTGCCCACATAGCCATTACATCTCTTTTGCCCACATAGCCGGGACTTCTCTGTTGCCCACATAGCCGATACTTCTCTGTTGTCAATAATGTGAGTACTTCTCTGTTGCCCACATAGCGAGTACTTCTCTGTTGCCCACATAGCCATTACTTTTCTGTTACCCACATAGCCGGTTTTTCTCTGTTGTCTACATAGCTAGTACTTCTCTGTTGCCCACATAGCCAGTACGTCTCTGTTGCCCACATAGCCAGTACATCTCTTTTGCCCACATAACCAGTACTTCTCTGTTGCCACATAGCCAGTACTTCTCTGTTGTCCATAAAGTGAGTACTTCTCTGTTGCCCAAATAGCGAGTACGTCTCTGTTGCCCACATAGCCATTACATCTCTGTTGCCCACATAGCTGGGACTTCTCTGTTGCCAACATAGCCGACACTTCTCTGTTGTCAATAATGTGAGTACTTCTCTGTTGCCCACATAGCGAGTACTTCTCTGTTGCCCACATAGCCATTACTTTTCTATTACCCACATAGCTGGTTCTTCTCTGTTGTCTACATTGCCAGTACTTCTCTGTTGCCCACATAGCCAGTATGTCTCTGTTGCCCACATAGCCAGTACATCTCTGTTTCCCACATAGCCAGTACGTCTCTGTGGCCCACATAGCCAGTACTTCTCTGTTGCCCACATAGCCAGTACTTCTCTGTTGCCCACATAGCCAGTACTTCTCTGTTGCCCGCATAGCCAGTACTTCTCTGTTGTCCACACAGTGAGTACTTCTCTCTTGCCCACATATCCAGTACTTCTCTGTTGCCCCACATAGCCGGTACTTCTTATTTGCCCTCATAGCCTATTTCTTCTCTGTTGCAACATAGTGAATAATTCTCTGTTGCCCACATAGCCAGTACCTCTCTGTTGCCAACATTGTCAGTACTTCTCTGTTGCCCACGTAATGAGTACTTCTCTGTTGCCCACGTAATGAGTACTTCTCTGTTGCCCACGTAGCGAGTACTTCTCTGTTGCCCACGTAGCGAGTACTTCTCTGTTGCCCTCATAGTGATAACTTCTCTCTTGCCCACATACCCAGTGCTTCTCTGTTGCCCTACATAGCGAGTACTTTTCTGTTGCCCACATAGCTGGTACTTCTCTATTGCCCACATAGCCGGCACTTCTCTGTGGCCCACATAGCCAGTACATGTCTGTTGCCCACATAGCTAATACTTCTCTATCGCCCACATTGCCGGGACTTCTCTTTGGCCAACATAGCTGATACTTCTCTGTTGTCCATATAGTGAGTACTGCTCTGTTGCCCACAGAGCGAGTACTTCTCTGTTGCCCACATAGCCAGTACGTCTTTGTTGCCCACATAGCGACTAATCCACTGGTGCACACATTGTGAGTACTTCTCTGTTGCCCACATAACGAGTACTTCTCTGTTGCCCACATAGCCAGTACGTCTCTGTTGCCCACATAGCGAGTAATCCACTGGTGCCCACATTGTGAGTACTTCTCTGTTGCCCACATAACGAGTACTTCTCTGTTGCCCATATAGCCAGTACTTTTCTGTTGCCTACATAGCCAGTACTTCTCTGTTGCCCACATAGCCAGTACTTGTCTGTTGTCCACATAGCCAGTACTTCTCTGTTGCCCACAAAGTGAGTACTTCTCTGTTGCCCACATAGCCAGTACTTCTCTGTTGCCCACATGGCCAGTACTTCTCTATTGCAAACATAGCCAGTAATTCTCTGTTGCCCACATTGCTAGTACTTCACTGTTGCCCAAATAGCCAGTACTTCTCTGTTACCCACAAAGGGAGTACTTCTCTGTTGCCCACATAGCCAGTACTTGTCTGTTGTCCACATAGCCAGTACTTTTCTGTGGCCCACATAGTGAGTACTTCTCTGTTGCCCACATAGCCAGTACTTCTCTGTTGCCCACATAACCAGTACTTCTCTGTGGCCCACATGGACAGTACTACTGTCTTGCCCACATAGCGAGTACTTCACTGTTCCCCACATAGCGAGCACTTCTCTGTTGCCTACATAGTGAGTACTTCTCTGTTGCCCACATAGTCAGTACTTCTCTGTTGCTCACATAATAAGTACTTCTCTGTTGCCCACCTAGCCAGTACTTCTCTGTTGCCCACATAACGAGCACTTCTCTGTTTCCAACATAGCTAGTACTTCTCTGTTGCCCTTAGTGCTAGTACTTCTCTGTTTGCCACGTAGCGAGTATTTCTTTGTTGCCCACATAGTGATTACTTCTCTGTTGCCCACATTGCCGTACTACTCTGTTTTCCAAATAGCGAGTACTTCTGTGTTGCCCACATAGCCAGTACTTTTGTGTTGCCCACATAGCCGGTACTTCTCAGTAGTGTGGATGGCAACGCACAGAACATGTTTTTTTCTGGGGGAAAAAATGTTCTGTGTGAGCCATGGTTTTCAGGTCCAAGGGAAAAAATCACGCGTGTGAGCCATGGTTTTCAGGTTCCAATATCCCGCGTGTGAGCCAGGGTTTTTCAGGTAAATTTTGTCAGACACAGATTTTAGAAGTTGTTAAAGTTCTTATGATGAAAATAATTTCCTAGACTTAGAAGTTTGTTAAAGTTCTTATGGGAAAAATTCAAATTCGTGTTTATGAGCCAGGGTTTTCAGGTAAATTTTGTCAGTCACAGATTTTAGAAGTTGTTAAAGTTCTTATAATGAAAATAATGTCATACGAGTTTGTTAAAGTTCTTATGATGAAAATAATTTCCGAGACTTTAGAATTTTGTTATAGTTCTTATCATGAAATAATGTCATACGAGTTTTGTTAAGAGTTCTTATTTGTTTCTTACTTAGAAACTAGTATATTGCTATATATCTGAATCATTTCACTACATCTCCCGCTCGTACCTCACACCCCCTCCCTACCCCCCTTACCTAACAATCTCTTGCGTCACCTGTGTTTACTTTAGACCGTCAGCCAGACGTCGCATACAGGTTACCTCTTATCTTATCTTATCTTCTCCATAATGGGAGCCGGTCGGCCGAGCGGACAGCACGCGGGACTTGTGATCCTGTGGTCCTGGGTTCGATCCCAGGCGCCGGCGAGAAACAATGGGCAGAGTTTCTTTCACCCTATGCCCCTGTTACCTAGCAGTAAAATAGGTACCTGGGTGTTAGTCAGCTGTCACTGGCTGCTTCCTGGGGGTGGAGGCCTGGTCGAGGACCGGGCCGCGGGGACACTAAAAGAAAGCCCCGAAATCATCTCAAGATAACCTCAAGATAACCTCTCTCTCTCTCTCTCCTCTTCATATTATTCTCTCTTCCTATTTTTCTGACATCGTAATGTTTTATTCCTTTTTTCATTAACCAGTCAGTTTTACACAAATCAACCGAAGCATCTCAATGTAACCTTTATTACTGAAACTGCCTCCGAGACTATCTAAGCTGGCACCAGCTACCTGCCCCCTGGGCTGTCTGCCCGAGGCAATCATCACCTGATTACCTGCCCTGACATCTACCAGTCATTGTCAGCGTTCGCCACCGTAATAATTTATATATACATATACATTAGGCGTTAATAAAACATATTTATTTATTTATTTATAATTTATTTAGTCATCTAATTTTAGTTTACACAATGTATAATAAAGAGTTTAATCCCAGTATTCGCCAGTCATTCTCGCTATTAATAAAACAGCCAAACGCTCACTCAGGGGCACACTATTGTTATTACGCTCATTCAGGGGCCTCCTCAGATCGCCTAAGGCCAAAGTCTTAGAGGCCTACACTTTCAGTCAACATTCAATCTTCATCCTGTTCACAAGGTTCCCCCCAGCATAGTCATATCATCATGTCACTGTGTCCCCTGTGCCTGTCTCCTCTCAACAACGAAATCAGGCATGTGTGTCAAACACGATGTTTAACATGCCTAGGTGAAATGTCCATCAACGCTCTTCAAGAATGCAGACTGTACTGTATAGGATGCAACGGGTCTACACCACCTGGACATTTTGACGTAACATGTACCAGCTGTGGACAACTCTATTGTGCAAATCGTAAGTACCGCTTTTCTCGCACATTCAATAAACTTTCAAAGAAAATATATATCTGAAACACACATACATACATACATACATACAGACAGTCAATTTATATATATTATTCTTATTTCAGTTCATGGTTCTACTTCCTGCCCGTACTGTCGTTGGTCCGTTAACCAGGAACCTCCCACCGAAGCCAGAAACGTCATTGAACCTCCACCCAAACGCCGTCGCATCATAAATAACAGTACGTTTTCACAATAATTTTCGTAATTTAAAAAGTTAATAATTGTATATTTTAACAAGTGTATAAACAAGTAATATGTACTCATACAGAAAAATGTTTCCATTACAGGAGTTCCTATTCGTGATCAAGAGAATCTCATACTTGGTGGAATCAACATCCCAGCTCGTAAGTAATATTATTGTTTATCTGTAATTCAGTTTTTCCTCTTATTTAGACTTTTTGTTTTTCCTCTTAATAAATCCTCTTATTTAGACGATATTTTCCTCTTAAAGTTACAAACATTGTTTTCCTATTAAGGTTTTCAAATCCTCTTAATGTTTTCAAATTTGTTTTCCTCTTAACGTTTATTTATTGCTAATATTATATTACAGAATCGCCCCTGGATTCAACCCAACCCTCTGAGTGGAGCACGCCTGTACGCAGTCAACCCCAGCTGTCCCAGGAGCTAGAAGAAGATGCACCAGACAGCAACCTGCAGGCATCCTCAGATGAAGAAGACAATCAACTCTCTGTTCATGACATATCAGATGAAGAAGTCAACGCTCCAGTTTCCCCAGAGGTACATAACATAGATCACGTTGTTCAGAGAGTGTTAGAAGTCATACGCCATTTCGAAGGATCATTCTCGAGACATTCATTCTCCATCCCGGTCATTTAGACGCTGACCCCAGCGTATATATAAATAGGTATAGGGAATTTTTTATAGAATATATAGAGAATCAGTTCAGACAAATACAGGAAGAATTCCCTCCCTCATTTCACATTTACCCTGACGTAAGCAGGCGATGAGTCACAATAACGTGGCTGAAGTATGTTGACCAGACCACACACTAGAAATTGAACGGACGACGACGTTTCGGTCCGTCCTGGACCATTCTCAAGTCGATTGTGATGAGGACAGGTAGGGACAGGCATTAAATAGGCAAGAGAGAGCTGAGGAGGAAAGTCAGGTGTAGGGGATAGTAGTAATGAGAACTGCAGCAGGCCTATTGGCCCATACGAGGCAGCTCCTATTATAACCACCGAAGGAGATAGTAATAGGAATAAGAAGAGGATAGCAAGGGAGCGTAGAAGACAATGAACAGAAAAAGGGAGAAGAGAGAAAGAAAGGGAAAGAGAAAGAAAGAAATGGAAGGGGGAAAGCTTATGTTAAGTCACGTTTGTTAGAAAGATTAGAGCATTTGAGTATATACTGTGAAAGGGAAGAGTCCACAGCAACTAAGCCAGGACTCAAGTTCATGTTGGGTACATTGTTAATAAGAGCCGATTCTACAAGACGGCGTCTGTGTAGAGTAGAGGCAGGAAAGATTAATTTGGAGGAAGACCAATCAATGGGATGATTAGAATCCCTCGCAGAAGAGAGCATTGTTAGTGTCAGCAGACTTAACACTTCTCTTGTGTTCTTTAAGTCTGTCATTCAGTGTACGGCCAGTTTCGCCAAAGTATTGGAGAGGACAAGATGAACAGGAAATAGAGTAGACACCAGCAGCATTAGAAGCAGGAGGAGCAGTGTGAACTAGATTGCTGCGAAGTGTGTTAGTTTGTCGAAAGGCGAGTTTAATGTCAAGAGGACGAAAGGTATTGGTAAAAGTTTTGAGTTCAGATATGAAGGGAAGGCATAGTACAGTGCTACTAGTGTTGGAAGCAGGTTTAGGATGAAAGAAATTTCGTTTAGCTTGAGAGTGGGCACAGTTGATGAAATGCAAAGGATAACCAAGGCGAGAGAATGATTTGTAGATAAAGGCAATTTCAGAATCAAGAAACTGAGGGTCGCTGATGCGTAGAGCGCGGAGGAAGAGAGAGACGAGGACACTTTTCTTAACAGAAGGAGGATGGTAGGAAAAGAAGTGAATGTACATGCCACTATGCATGGGTTTACGGTAGACAGAGAAAGAGAACCCAGACACAGAGCTGTGAACATGAACATCAAGAAAAGGAAGGAGGGAATTAGATTCCCACTCAACTTTGAAATGGATAGAAGGAGCCAGATTGTTAAGAGAGGCGAGGAAAGGCTGGAAAAGATTAAGGTCATGAGGCCATAAAGCAAAAATGTCATCAACATAGCGAAGCCAGAGAGAGGGACGAGTATCAATAGAAGGAAGATGAACAGTTTCGAAGTATTCCATGTAGAAATTAGCAAGAACAGGGGAGTTTCGTGGAGATACTTGACCACGTCGTCGTCCCTTCAATTTCTAGTGTGTGGTCTGGTCAATCTACCCTGACGTAAGCCTAATTTTGCAAAAACTTAATCATGCCGACGATCAATATGAAATATTAGACGAAGTATTTTCAATTAGAGGCGAAACTCAGACTGTTACCCAGGAAGAGGTGGAAGTTCTCGTAAATTCATGGGTTGAAGAAATGTCTGCTAAAATTGACGAATGCCTAAAAAATGTCCAATCCTCAAGTGTAGGAATTCATTCCATGTCAGGCTTTGTCATTAATTTTTCATATATTCGCCACCCTATGCACCTTGGATCATACGTACCATATCCTGCAAAATTAAGGGGTAAAGAATCAGTATTTAACCCTGAAAGTGAAGGAGATGAGTGTTTGTTACAGTGCATTGCGGCGTATAAAAACTTAGCATTGGGCAGGACTATGAATAACGTTAGACAACATTACAAAAGCCTTCGATGGTGTAGAAGATTCGTAGTATGGGCAGATGAAATCAGATTCCCTGTATCATTTGATAACCTTAAGAAAATAGAGAAGCTTAACAAAATTTCTATTTATATTTATACAGTAACTCATGAAAGTAACAGATACTATCTTAGTTTAGCTAGGAAAAGTCAAGAAAAGTATGCCGATAAAGTTCCTTTGTTGTTATTAGAAGGCAAGCATCTCTGTCTGATCAAGGACTTTGATAAATTTGTAAAGAGTATTAACCACCACTCTGGAAGGATTCCTAACACTCATAAATTCTGCAAAATTTGCCTTTTGCATGCCCCCTTAGATGAAATTCAGGCTCACGAAGAGTCATGCACTGTATCCCAAGTATTTTCGTTCTATAATCCTAATGAGAAAATAATTTTTAAAAATTACGGTAGGACCTATAGCCCGACTCACACCGCCTATTACGATTTTGAATGTTGTTTAGACCGTCAAAATCCTAGAGGCATGGTGGAATGTAAGCATAAAGCAATTGCTTATGCTTACATGATTGTAGACAGGGAATTCAATGTCGTAGAAACGTATTCATACGTAGGTCCAGACGTAGTTAATCATTTTATTACAAAGCTAGAAGCCTCATGGAAAGCTATTCATGCTTAGCTCCCCAACTTCCCTAAGAACTTGTCTAGAGAGCAGGAAAGAATGTTTCAAAGACAAAATACGTGTCAATTGTGTCATCAAACTTTCAAGAATAAGAAAGATAAACATAGACATCATAATCATGCTATTCAGGAAAATAATTACTTAGGTGCCTATTGTGCTCGTTGCAATTTACAATGTAAAAATGCTCGTAGATACTTGACCACATTTTCCCATAATGCTGCCTATGATCTTGGAATTATACTTAAAGAACTGCCCAAAAATCCTCACCGCGATGTAGAAATTCTAACCATGGAAGGATTGAAATCACCTATGATGCAAGTCATCATAGGTGAACTTAAATTCCTAGATAGCCTAGCTCTCCTTAATGGGTCATTAGGAACCTTAGCAAAAGAGCACGTTGCCAGTAAGAAACCCACCAAGTATTCTGAACACATACTAAATGGCGTATCCGATGAGGCTAAAGCTCTGTTAATTAAAGGTAAACAAAGCCTATGTTATGATTATATTTCTTCCATGGACGTGTTAGACGAACCTCAGCTCCCATCGCGAGATAAGTTTTACAATGTTTTACATGACGCTCCACTGCCTGAAGAAGATTATAACAATGCTCTTAAAGTATTTAATTTAGGGAACTGTACAAACATAAAGGATTACCTCATGTTATATTTAAAAGTTGACGTAGGAATGCTAGTTGATATATTTACACTTTGGCGAACATCACTGAAAGAAATTTATGAACTAGATATTGTTTTCTATGTATCACTTCCTAGTTACGCTTGGGACGCGTTCTTATTTAAATCAAAAGTTGTACTTGACTATGTGTATGATCAGAATGTATATGATTTGTTGAGAAGGAATCTTAGAAGGGGGTTCACATCTTCCATAAGACAATTTACACAGGCTGTTAACGAGCACACTACATCTAACCCTAGCTCTGATGACGATACTCACATTTTGTACCTCGACTTCAACAGCCTATATGCAGCGTGCATGGCTGAGGTGCTTCCCCAGGGAGGGATTAGACAATTAACTGATCTTGAGCGGAATACCTTATTAGGGCAAGGGTTACAACATATCCCCTGTGATCAAGACAAAGGCTATTGGATTTTATGCGATACAAAACATGTATCTCCCGAGGTAGCCAGGTATACTGATGATCTGCCCCTTGTACTGTCTCATACTAATATAACTGAGGAGTTTTTGTCAGAGTACAGTAAGAAAACCCTTAACGATGAAAAACGTAAGCTCCCGCCTAAAAATACTAAATTAATTGCATCCCACTTGCCCCAAAACAACTACTTAGTGAGCCTTGATTTCCTGCAATTGCTATTAAAACTAGGGCTAGAAGTTGAACGAGTAAAAACAATCTATGAATTTAAACAGGCTCCCTATTTAAAAGATTTTATTTCAACCAACATTCGAGAACGAGCCAATACCACCTGTAAAGTTAAAGAAAAAGCTTTTAAACTCATAAGTAATAGTCTGTACGGGAAATCAATGACAAATATATCTAGATATGCTAATACTCACCATCTAGTAACGACAAAACATTTTTTCTTAACTCATGCAAGAAACCCTTTGTATAAACGAGCTGTCTCTTTAGGTCAAGATAGGGTTCTCTGTACAGTAATGAAAGACATCCTTAAAGTTACCACTCCTTCTTACATGGGATATCAGATCTTGCAGATAGCCAAGAGGCGTTTATACGAGTTCTGGTATAATGTAGTTAAAGCCCATTATGGGGAGAGAGCTAGACTAATTTATACGGATACAGACTCATTCATATTTACTCTGACCTGTAAAGATGCTTTCCAAGAAATGACAAAAGCTCCTCTAGTAGATTATATGAATTTCAGTAATTTCGACAAAGATCATCCCATGTATTCTGCTACTCGCAAAGGTGAACTAGGACTCCTCAAGTCAGAAGTAAAGCAGAAAATTATAACTGAATTAATTGCACTCAAGCCTAAAACTTATTCTCTCCTAACCCATGATAAAGAACATTTATGTAAATGTAAAGGGATTCCTTATCACCAACAAAAGAAAATAACACATGCATCTTTTCAGAACACATTAGAGACAAATACAACTTTTAATTTTGTATCCCGATCCATTCGTAATGTTAACGGACAGATATGCACGTGTAAAACAACTAAGCGCGGCCTGTCAGCTTTTGATGACAAGAGGTACCTCATTAGTCCCACAGAGTCATTAGCTTACGGTCACCCAGACATTTCAGAGCGTGAGGTACAGGTAGAGGAAGAGGTACAGGTAGAGGAAGAGGTGCAGGTGCAGGTAGAGGATCCAGTAATTGTAGATAATCCCCAACCAAGACGTCAATTGTTCCCCATTTTTAATCTTTGGGAAAAGCGGGATAGAGTCGCTCAGCAATTATTCCCTAACAACAACTAAGTCTATGTTACTGTATTGTCTATGTATTATCTATAACTATATTCTAATGACTATGATTTATTTTGGTACTGTATTATCTATGATTTGTTATTGTATTTGATATGAAATGACTATATTCAAATGTCTATGATATTTTTGATATTGTATATTCTATGATTTTATTACTGTATTGGATATGTTATGACTATGATTTAATGTCTATGATATTTTGATATTGTATATTCTATGATTTTATTACTGTATTGGATATGTTCAAATTGCTATGTTATGACTATGATTTAATGTCTATGATATTTTTGATATTGTATATTCTATGATTTTATTACTGTATTGGATATGTTCAAATGTATATGTTATGACTATGATTTATTGGCTATGTTTAAAATAAAAACTAGAATGTAGATTTCGTTTAAATACTCCTTTCATTATATATTTGTAGTTAGTCTATTGAATCCTAGCAACATGGAAGGGCAGAAAAAAGTTATTACTGAAACCCAGTTGAATATATTTAGTGAACCGTCAAGAATTATTATTGCTTGATTTTCAAATGGTGGGAAGAGCTATTTATGTGCTAAAATGATAGAGAAATATCAGCAGAACTTTGCAAAAATAATTATCTGTGGAAGCGGGTATAAAGAGTTGAGAACTAATCTACTCATTAAACATAAGATATCTTTTTACTCTGAAATTGTAAACCCTTTAGACGATCGTGATCCAGAGGACACATCTCATATATTAGTTGTTTATGATGACTTGTATGTTGAATCTACAAACTCTAAAATAGTAAGTGATATATTTACTAAGGGATGGCATGAGAACATCTCTGTTATTTTTATAACCCAAAATATATTTTTCAGTGGGAAATTTTCTAGATCTATAAGTTTAAATGCTTCTCATTTTATTCTGCTTAAATCAAGAGACTTGTCCCAGGTAGAAACATTAGGCAGACAAATATTCGGAAAACAAGATGCCAAGAAATTTTTAGATATATATAAGAAAGTGATTTCTCGACAGTATGGGTATTTACTTGTTGACTTGGGCGTTAAAACACCTGAATCCATAATATTTAGGGGAAATATTGTAAATGAACCCCCATATGAAATAGTGTATCAATGGTGAACATTACACAAACTCTTAATAAGATATACAATGACCCCAAGTCCATAGGTGGGTTTGGTGGCGTTTTAAAATTGTATAAGGCTGCAAAGAAAACAATCCCTGAATTAACTATAAAAGATGTGAAAGACTATTTAAAAACGTCTAATGCATATACCTTACATCTATTAACAAAACGTAAATTTAAACGAAGACGTATCTTAGTACCTAGACCTAAAGCTTTCTTTACCAGTGACTTGGCTGATATGACATTGTTAGCTAAGCACAACAATGATATTAAATATTTATTAGTTTGTGTTGATATATTTTCAAGGTTTGCACATGTAGTTCCACTATCCACTAAATCAGGTCAGAGTGTAAGTGAAGCCATGAAGGCTATTCTGGATTTACCTTCATCAAAAGGTGTAAGGAAGCTTAACACTGATAAGGGCGGTGAATTCTATAATAAATATATGAAACGATTGTTAGACAGTAAAAACATTGAACTGTACAGTGTATTTTCTCAGGAAACTACAGCCAGCATTGCAGAGAGATTTATAAGAACATTGAAAACTAAGATATATCAATATTTAACGGCTTATAATACCTAAACCTATATAAATGTTCCTATATAAACGTTTTAACCTGATATGGTTAAAACGTATAATAGAACACCACATAGAGGATTAAAGGGGAAAATACCTATTGATGTACATGCTTTATCTCCGCCTCAAGATGAGACTAGGCAGTTTAAGCTCATGTATAAAGGAGAGCAGCAGACTAAGCCACGCATCAGTAATCATCTGTCTGTTGAAGATACAGTACGGCTTGCCTTATCTAATCGTATTTCAAAGTTCAAAAGAGGTTTTCATCAACAGAACACTAAGGAAATATTTATTATTGCTCAAATTGATACTAAACAACCTGTGCCTTTATATTATCTAAAGGACTTAAATAATAGACTTATAGAAGGCGGATTTTATAGAGAGGAGTTGACTCCCACCTACTTGTCAGATACATTTGAAATTGAGAGAATTATAAGTAAACGTAAAGTTGGTAATACTACTTTATATAAAGTTAGATACGTCGGTTACGACAGTTCATTTGATCAGTGGGTGAATTCAGATGACGTGAAGAAACTATGAAGAAGCAGCCCTTAGTTAGCAAGTATCGTGGATTTATTGAACTATTAGCTAGATTAGGTTATAATTCTAGGAAAAATTTAATTAAGACTCTTAAAAAGGAACATATACTTTGCCTATTTGAAATATTTAATAATTTTTTAAAAAATGAAATTGAAGTTGGGAAGCCTATTTTAAAGAGACTTTCTAAATATAGAGCTCTACTCCATACATTAGCCTGTAAGAAGAAGGCTATTTCACTCAAGAAAGACATATTAACGAGTAAAAGAGGAGGTAATTTATTGGGCATTTTACTTCCCATAGCTATAAATTTTATTTCAAGGCTATTTAATAAGGAATAATGAAAGAATTCTATCTTGTACCACGAAAAGTTATTGATCAACAGAAGCCTACGGCAGTAAGTGTTGAGAAGCCTACGACGACAGTGAGAACAAATCCTGTTATACAACACTTGATAGACTTAAGATTAAAGCTTAAGGGTTATGATTTTGCAGTCTCCCTGTTAAATTATTTTAATACAACTGGACTTGTAAAGTGGGATGAGGAAGGGAACATCACATCACCAGTTACTGGGATCAATATTGTTGATGATGTTATAGGCAGGATGTGCACTCCGAAATTGCTATTCCCAGAAGATAAATTGCCCATAGCCAAGTTGTTTTTTTCTTTGACCTCTACACCTAAGAATTTATTTAGAAATGTAGATGCGAAAAATCAAGTGTTTTCTCCTCCGAGTTTGAAGAGGAAGATCAAGGCTGGAGATGAAGGAGAGTCTACCTGGATACCATATTAAGGTGAGTTTCTGTTTATTTTTATCATTTACTATTAGTCTACAGGATGGATAGTTACGTTATATATGCAGCGAGTAACTCTGATACTGATGTATTTAAAAACAATGCTACCAATACTTTTGAAAATAGATTACATAATCAGCTGCCTTTAGACCCGAATAAAGCTTATGAAGTGTGCCTGAAGAATATATTCCTGCCTCCATCTTATTTCGCTGTTAAGAGGAATGACCCGGAAAGTTTTATTTCAGTTCAACTTCTAGTGTCTAATAAAAATTTATCTGATTTGAGTTCGGTGAATACATCTTTCACTTTAAAGTCAGATATTTTAGCCAGTGATAATTGCATAGAGCTAACGACTATTTTAAATAGAGAAATTTCAACTATATTTTCTAAAAGTTCATTGAGTTTTATAGGATCCCTACTTAATTATAATTTCCCAGACCATGGGGACGTTTATATGAAATATGATTCGAGTATTAATCTTTATCTTTCGGTCGAAATATATGTAAAGTTATTGGAGCGGAAGTAGGTAAAGCCTATGATATTTTTGTTATGAATAAACTACCTAATAACAGGTTAACTGTACAAGATACATGCTATTATCATCCTAGGCCATTAGGCCGTATAGATTTCTTGTGTGTATATTGTGATAAGGTGCAGCCCACCATGTTTGGTAATCAGATTGTAAATATCTTGGATGTTGTTTCGTTTCAAAGTAATGTAACACACAGGAAATTATATAAACCTTTAAATACGACTAATATTGATGGCATAAGTATTAAATTAACAGATCAAGATGGGGAGCCTGTATATTTTGAAAAGGATGGATGTACGATTGCAGTATTACATATTAGACCCGTTGATATATAATGGTAAGAGTAGAGGGAGTTTATCATTCTCTCCTGGCACGTTTAAACATGAGGGTCGGGTTTGTACAGCTGTCTGTTGACGAGGTAGAGCGATTTATCGCTCCACGAGGGAAGAGAGGTGGAGCGCTGGGCGATATTACTGTTTTCGATAGAAGACATTTAAGAGGAGGTGGAATATTAAGTTTCTTAACTGGTCTAGCTCGTAGAGCAACACCTTTCCTATTAAAAACTATCATGCCAGCAGCATTGACAATGGGACAGAATGTTTTGCAGGATATAAATGCAGGCCAAGGTACTTTGAAAGATTCAATTAGAAAACGCGGTGTGGAAACATTGAAAAGTATAGGTCCTAAATTGATAGCAGGTGGCCGAATAACGAAAAGACCTTATCTTGAGGTTATCTTGAGATGATTTCGGGGCTTTTTTTTTTTAGTGTCCCCGCGGCCCGGTCCTCGACCAGGCCTCCACCCCCAGGAAGCAGCCCGTGACAGCTGACTAACTCCCAGGTACCTATTTACTGCTAGGTAACAGGGGCATTCAGGGTGAAAGAAACTTTGCCCATTTGTTTCTGCCTCGTGCGGGAATCGAACCCGCGCCACAGAATTACGAGTCCTGCGCGCTATCCACCAGGCTACGAGGCCCCTGCCTATATAAAGAAAATGGATAGATATAAAGACGTGTTTTCATAAAACAGTACTAGTTGTATGCTAGACGCAGACATGATGAGTGTAAATGCTCCTAGTGCAGCATTGCAAGTTCCTTTAGAAAATTATACAGCTGCTATAAGCGATGGCTTTCCTAAAGTTAATCCGCATAGAATGGTTGAAAGTACGATATTTTCAAGACAGACACAGGATATTTTACCTGTGAATTCAAGTATTAACAATAAATTTAAAGATTCTTATATTAAATTCCGTATCCCAGGAGTAAAGGGACAATTTATTGATCTTTCGAGCTTGACGCTAGAACTGATGGTAGAATTAACGGGACCTGACGGAATTACGGCTTTAGCGGATATTAAAAATGCATCAATAGTCAATGGTTTGTCCCAGACAATGTTTAAAGCTGTAACTGTTTATTTAAATGAGCAAGTGGTGGAAACTAATTCACTATTTTCATATTTATCATATGTAAAGCTAATGACAACGCTTTCTGAATGTAAAGCTGAAAGATTTAAAGAACTAACGTATTTCTATAATGATGTTTTACCTGAAAAATATGATGTAGATTATTTTAAGAATGCCTCAGAAGACCTTAAATCTAGATTTGTAAAGTTAAAAACTGAGGGAGTAAACTGTTGCTTTAAACTGCTATTGGACATTACAACTTTGAGCGAATATCTTTTGGATGGAATTGATATTCGTTTGAGATTAGAACTTAACAGTGATCCGTGGGTTATAAACAGTATTGAATCTGGATACAAGTTTAACATAAAACTAGCTAGAATGTGGATTGATCGGATAACTCCATTCGCATCTGGATTGGAGGCTATTAATAGAGCTCTGGCTGAACAAAATACGCCAGTTACATATACGTTTGATAAGACACTCCACAAGACGTTCATTCTTGGTAATGGGCAGCAGAGATTAAGTATTGACCAGCCATGGGGGAGCATTATCCCAGATAAATTATTTATTATGATGACGGATATGGAAGCAATATCAGGAGCGTATACACTTAATCCACTTTATTTCGATCACTGCGATTTATATAATGTATATATTACACGTGATGGGACAAAGTTATTTAATATAACTTGTAAGTTCCCGAATAAATGTTCGAAACTATACTACGAGACTCAAAATACAGTAGGCTTTAACGCTTGTAATACCTTTACATATAATTCATTTATAAAAGGAAGAACGTTACTGGCATTTAGACTAACGCCTGAGGAATTGAGAGATGCCCATCCTATAGAGACTTCGGCCAACCTGAGAATTACATTAGAATTTGCTGTTCCAGTGAAATCAAATAAAGTTATTATTTTATTCGGAAATACAACGGGAGTATTGAGAATTTATTCCGATAGGCGAGTTATGTGCGATACAAGAGCATGAACTGCAAACAAATTAATACAGCATTGAAAAATATGAAGGGTAGTAAAGCTGAATAGATTGGATGCTATTTAGCGACGGATATATATAGAATAATGAAGCAAATACGGGATAGTCCGATTATGTTTATAATAAATACCTTAGGAAGAGACTCTAAGGAAGTAATGGGCCACTGGATTGCTGTATATAAATCTAAACGGAAAATAGTTATACTAGATTCGTATAGAATAAATGTGTATTCGCCCTACATTTCGGAGTTTTTAAATTATTATAAAGACTGTGATGTATACACGTTTACAGAGCGACTTCAG
This sequence comes from Procambarus clarkii, assembly GCF_040958095.1. Classification (NCBI taxonomy): domain Eukaryota; kingdom Metazoa; phylum Arthropoda; class Malacostraca; order Decapoda; family Cambaridae; genus Procambarus; species Procambarus clarkii. The sequence goes on along the minus strand of NC_091156.1, from coordinate 31,290,592 downwards.
AGTTTAAATACTTACGTATGCGGGCTATATGCGATGTTTTTCTGTTACCATCTTTCAAACAAGGATCTAAAAACTGCATTAAAGCTATTTGAAACTAGTTTTACTTACGGAGATTATATGCAGAATGATAGGAACGTAATGAGGCTATCTTATGCTTTATTTAAAAATATGCCGAGCTGCTATGAAACACTGTGTTATGATAAGAGCGATATTTGTTGGAAAATGTGCTTGGAGACGACTGGCTGAATGAGGCTATAACAAAATTATCTAACGGAAAATGGTGAGTACATTTGTTTCGAGGTTTTATGTGTCTGATAAATATTGTACATGTGTAAACGCTATCTAAAACTGTTATTCTTTATTTACAGAGATGAGGAGTGAATAGGACGGATATTATACAAGCGGATTGAGGAATGAGCTTCTTAGAACTTCGGGCTAAATGAGTCGTTTATTATAAATTGTGTAAACTAAAATTTGATGACTAAATAAATTATAAATAAATAAATATGTTTTATTTACGCCTAATGTATATATATATATAAATTATTACGGTGGAGAACGCTGACAATGACTGGTAGATGTCAGGGCAGGTAATCAGGTGATGATTGCCTCAGGCAGACAGCCCAGGGGGCAGGTAGCTGGTGCCAGCTTAGATAGTCTCGGAGGCAGTTTCAGTAATAAAGGTTACATTGAGATGCATCGGTTGATTTGTGTAAAACTGTCTGGTTAATGAAAAAAGGAACAAAAACATTATGATGTCAGAAAAATAGGAAGAGAGAATAATATGAAGAGGAGAGAGAGAGAGAGAGAGAGAGAGGGTGGAGGGACGGTCCAGATATTATGGAGAAGATAAGATAAGATAAGATAAGAGGTAACCTGAAGGCCGCGTCTGGCTGACGGTCTGAAAGTAAACACAGGTGGGCCACAGATTGTGAGGTAAGGGGGGGAGGGAGGGGGTGTGAGGTATGAGCGGGAGATACAGGGGGGGAGGGGGCAGGAAAAAGATTCAGATATATAGCAATATACTAGTTTCTAAGTAAGAATCCCATAAGAACTCTTAACAAAACTCGTAAGACATTATTTTCATAAAAACTCTTAACAAACTCGTATGACATTATTTTCATCATAAGAACTTTAACAAATTCGTATGACATTATTTTCATTATAAGAACTTTAACAACTTCTAAAATCTGTGACTGACAAAATTTACCTGAAAACCCTGGCTCATAAACACGAATTTGAATTTCTCCCATAAGAACTTTAACAAACTTCTAAAGTCTCGGAAAATATTTTCATCATAAAAACTTTAACAACTTCTAAAATCTGCGACTGACAAAAATTTACCTGAAAAACCCAGAAGCCATATGCGGGATATTGGACCTCAAAACCCTGACTCACACGCGGGATATTGGAACCTGAAAACCCTGACTCACACCCGGGATATTGGACCTCAAAACCCTGACTCACACGCGTGATATTTGACCTGAAACAAAATATCACCTGTACGTTGTCATCCACACTACTTACACTAACATGATCACCACTCACTGGGTGTACTGTGCCCTAACATGATCACCACTCACTGGGTGTACTGTGCCCTAACATGATCACCACTCACCGGGTGTACTGTGCCCTAACATGATCACCACTCACCGGGTGTACTGTGCCCTAACATGATCACCACTCACCGGGTGTACTGTGCCCTAACATGATCACCACTCACTGGGTGTACTGTGCCCTAACATGATCACCACTCATTGGGTGTACTGTGCCCTAACATGATCACCGCTCATTGGGTGTACTGTGCCCTAACATGATCACCACTCACTGGGTGTACTGTGCCCTAACATGATCACCACTCACTGGGTGTACTGTGCCCTAACATGATCACCACTTACTGGGTGTACTGTGCCCTAACATGATTACCACTCACCTGGTGTACTGTGCCCTAACATGATCACCACTCACCTGGTGTACTGTGCCCTAACATGATCACCACTCACCTGGTGTACTGTGCCCTAACATGATCACCACTCACCTGGTGTACTGTGCCCTAACATGATCACCACTCACTGGGTGTACTGTGCCCTCGCTACATTACTGTAACTCCTCGTGACCTTGGTCACGGTGAACTTCATCAGCAACACCTGGTTAATTGTTTTACAGACTTAATTTAGCGGCACAGTCCTTCACACGTTTACGATCAATACTCTGGGTTATTTTTTCCCCACGTGTCTTCACATGAAATGTTACACAACCAGCTTTCACACCCCAGCTTTCACACCTTGGGCTTTCACACGCCCAGCTTTCACACACCCCAGCTTTCACACACCCCAGGTTTCACCCCCCAGCTTTCACACCCCAGCTTTCACACCCCCAGTTTTTACACCCCCAGCTTTTACACCCCTAGCTTTCACACCCCCAGCTTTCACACCCCCAGCTTTCACACCCCCAGCTACCACACCCTCAGCGTTCACACCCCAGCTTTCACACCCCCAGCTTTCACACGCCCCAACTTTCACACCTTGGGCTTTCACCCCACCAGCTTTCACACCCCAGCTTTCACACCCCCAGCTTTCACACCTCTAGCTTTCACACCCCTAGCTTTCACACCCTAAGCTTTCACACCCCCAGCTTTCACACCCCCAGCTTTCACACACCCCAGCTTTCACACCCCGAGCTTTCACACACCCCAGCTTTCACACCCCGAGCTTTCACACCCCCAGCTTTCACACCCCCAGCTTTCACACACCCCAGGTTTCACACCCCTAGCTTTCACACCCCCAGCTTTCACACCCCTAGCTTTCACACCCCCAGCTTTCACACCCCCAGCTTTCACACCCCCAGCTTTCACACCCCCAGCTTTCACACCCCCAGCTTTCACACCCCCATCTTTCACACACCCCAGCTTTCACACCCCCAGCTTTCACACCCCCAGCTTTCACACCCCCAGCTTTCACACCCCCAGCTTTCACACCCCCAGCTTTCACACTCCCCAGGTTTCACACCCCTAGCTTTCACACCCCCAGCTTTCACACCCCTAGCTTTCACATCCCCAGCTTTCACACCCCCAACTTTCACACCCCCAGCTTTCGCACCCCCAGCTTTCACACCCCCAGCTTTCACACCCCTAGCTTTCATAACCCCAGCTTTCACACACCCCAGCTTTCACACCCCCAGCTTTCACACCCCTAGCTTTCACACCCTAAGCTTTCACACCCCCAGCTTTCACACCCCCAGCTTTCACACACCCCAGCTTTCACACCCCGAGCTTTCACACCCCCAGCTTTCACACCCCCAGCTTTCACACACCCCAGGTTTCACACCCCTAGCTTTCACACCCCCAGCTTTCACACCCCTAGCTTTCACACCCCCAGCTTTCACACCCCCAGCTTTCACACCCCCAGCTTTCACACCCCCAGCTTTCACACCCCTAGCTTTCACAACCCCAGCTTTCACACACCCCAGCTTTCACACCCCCAGCTTTCACACCCCCAGCTTTCACACCCCCAGCTTTCACACCCCCAGCTTTCACACCCCCAGCTTTCACACCCCCAGCTTTCACACCCCTAGCTTTCACAACCCCAGCTTTCACACCCCCAGCTTTCACACCCCCAGCTTTCACAACCCCAGCTTTCACATCCCCAGCTTTCACACCCCCAGCTTTCACACCCCCAGTTTTCACAACCCCAGCTTTCACACCCCTAGCTTTCACTCCCCCCCAGCTTTCACACCCCCAGCTATCACACCCCTAGCTTTCCCACCACCAGCTTTCACAACCCCAGCTTTCAACTCCCCATCTTTTACACCCCCAGCTTTCACACCCCTAGCTTTCACACCCCTAGCTTTCACACCCCCAGCTTTCACAACCCCAGCTTTCACGCTCCCAGCTTTCACACCCCCAGCTTTCACACCCCCAGCTTTCACACCCCCAGCTTTCACAACCCCAGCTTTCACACCCCCAGTTTTCACAACCCTAGCTTTCACACCCCTAGCTTTCACTCCCCCCCCAGCTTTCACACCCCCAGCTTTCACACCCCCAGCTATCCCACCACCAGCTTTCACAACCCCAGCTTTCAACCCCCCAGCTTTCACACCCCCAGCTTTCACAACCCCAGCTTTCACACCCCCAGCTTTAACAACCCCAGCTTTCACACCCCCAGCTTTCACATCCCCAGCTTTCACAACCCCAGCTTTTACATCCCCAGCTTTCACACCCCCAGCTTTCACACCCCCAGCTTTCCCACCACCAGCTTTCACAACCCCAGCTTTCAACCCCCCAGCTTTTACACCCCCAGCTTTCACACCCCTAGCTTTCAGACCCCTAGCTTTCACACCCCCAGCTTTCACAACCCCAGCTTTTACACCCCCAGCTTTCACAACCCCAGCTTTCACACCCCTAGCTTTCACACCCCCAGCTTTCACAACCCCAGCTTTCACATCCCCAGCTTTCACACCCCCAGCTTTCACACCCCCAGTTTTCACAACCCCAGCTTTCACACCCCTAGCTTTCACTCCCCCTCAGCTTTCACACCCCCCAGCTTTCCCACCACCAGCTTTCACAACCCCAGCTTTCAACCCCCCAGCTTTTACACCCCCAGCTTTCACACCCCTAGCTTTCACATCCCTAGCTTTCACAACCCCAGCTTTCACACCCCCAGCTTTCACAACCCCAGCTTTCACACCCCCAGCTTTCACACCCACAGCTTTCACAACCCCAGCTTTCACATCCCTAGCTTTCACACCCCCAGCTTTCACACCCCCAGTTTTCACAACCCCAGCTTTCACACCCCTAGCTTTCACACCATCAGTTTTCACAACCCCAGCTTTCACACCCCCAGCTTTCACACCCACAGCTTTCACAACCCCAGCTCTCACATCCCTAGCTTTCACACCCCCAGCTTTCACACCCCCAGTTTTCACAACCCCAGCTTTCACACCCCCAGCTTTCACACCCACAGCTTTCACAACCCCAGCTTTCACATCCCTAGCTTTCACACCCCCAGCTTTCACACCCCCAGTTTTCACAACCCCAGCTTTCACTCCCCTAGCTTTCACACCATCAGTTTTCACAACCCCAGCTTTCACAACCTACAGTTTTCACCCCCCCCCCAGCTTTCACACCTTTGACCGGATATTTGACACTTAGTTGAACACTGACCATACCTACAATCTCTCCTCCTCCTCCTCTCCCTCCTTCCACTAAGCATACGCAAATAGATCCCTTCTGTGCGTCTCCCCCTTCCTTCCTATATCTCTCCCTCTAACCTCCCCATACACACACTCCCCACACACCACGCACGCACACACGTAGGCATGCACACACACATTAGATTGGAGAATTGGAATAGAAAACAAACATGGCAGGGGGAAGAGGTAACACAGAGGGAGGAGAAGGACAAGATGTCTCGCTGCAGGAGATACTCTTTCAAATGTTGAGAGAAATCAGGGAGGAACTACAGGTAATGGGGGGAAAAGGAAGCCAAGCTGCAGGATGAAATGAATGAGGCAAGAGGGAGATTAAAAGCCTGAAAGAGAATCCCCAATATTCAATATCAGACACGATCGAACGCTCAGGAAAATGGTAATGTATCTATAGAACCCCCAGAAGTTGTCTCTGCATTACAGGAAATTGCCATGAAAGTTGCTACTTCTCAGGAAGCAGTTAGATGCACTAGCCGACTGATAGAGAGGAAAAGAGCAGTAATCGTAGTAGGTATTAGGGAGCAAATTGGGTGTGGGGAAATCTGGTTTTAGTTTAATACTAATAAATGTATTAATGTAATGTATAAATGCAAAATAATAATTAATTCTAAGATAGCTCGAAGGACCAGAATTCTATTCTAAATGAGAGAATCAGAGGCTTGTGGATCATTATGATTAAATGTAATAAGTTATAATATTCTATTCTGCAATGAACAGTAAGATTCTACACATTCTACAACCATCTTCCCATGACACATTTTGGGGGTCTTCTATGAGCTTAGCCTACGTGATGACCTGAATATTCACACATATAAATTTGGAAATGCAAGAAAATATTATCAATGCGATAAATTGATTAATAAAATGCAACATTAATCTCCTTGAAACGTGAAAGACTGCTTAGCTGTTAAGTAGGTATCACAGCGTGCATCTCACAAATCGTATACTCGTATAAGTAAACTTGTTGCACAGGCTACTGGAGGATACACGTGATCGTGGTAGACGCTGCGGTCTCGCATACGCTGGTACTCCAGCTGAAATACAAATATTATGTAAATTCCATTCCAAACCCTAAAATCATTCATTTAATTCTAAATGGATTTGGGGACCTGCAGTACACTTACGTAGGATTATGTGTCGCCAAACAATGTAACGAACAGGGAGGTAACTTAATTAGATTTTAAAGGCCTTTAAAACCATTAAAAGGATACTTCTCTTGTAGACCAGACTACACACTAGAAGGTGAAGGGACGACGACTTTTCGTCCTCTAATACACAATGTACCCAACATGAACTTGAGTCCAGGCTTTGTTGCTGTGGACTCTTCCCTTTCACAGTATATACTCAAATGCTCCAATCTTTCCAACAAACGTGACCTAACATAAGCTTACCCTTCCATTTATCTTTCTATCTCTTTCCTTTTCTTTCTCTCTTCTCTCTTTTTTCTGTTCATTGTCTTCTCCTACGTTCCCTTACTATCTTCTTCTTATTTCTAATACTATCTCCTTCTCATTCGGTGGTTATAGCAGGAGCTGCCTCGTATGGGGCCAATAGGCCCTCTGCAGTTCTTATTCCTACTACTATCTCCTCTACTACACCTTACTTTGTTCCTTACCTCTCTCTTGCCTATTTATTGTCTGTCTCTACTTCCTCATCACAATTGACTTGAGAATGGCCCAGGATGGACAGAAAGGTCGTCGTCCCTTCACCTTCTAATGTGTGGTCTGGTCAACATACTTTAGCCACGTTATTGTGACTCATCGCCTGCATATGGATACTTCTCTTCCCTGCCGAACGTTGTGTCCGTAAAGTTTAAGTTGCAGGATCAGTCTGGAGTTTGTAGATGTCAGATGCTCCAAATTAAAACCGATGTTGATAAGAAAACTTCAGAACACCTATGCAATGGCGGTTGTCGTGTGTTTCTCCCCTTCCTGCTCGAAGGTAGCGCTTGCGCATAGCTCCCAGTAGGGGTTCCGAGCATAAATTATATGGAAGGAAATGCCTTATGACGAATATTTACGTCATAATAAAAGTATTATGTGGCGACAATCACTGGCCAAGTGACCAGTACGCCCACACTTAAACACGTTTTCAGTTGTCCACTGTAGATAAATTTAATATATTGACCGACTACTGACACTGATGAAGGAATATTATGGTAAAATTCCTTTTTCACTGTTCTTGTTGCATTGAAATCTTATTTTTCTTATTCCAAAGGTATATTTGTTGAAACAAACACTGTCTATTTACCCAAATTGTTCTAGTAAGTTAGCAATAGTTCCATCCGACATTTGAAAAGGCGCATCCCTCACAGAATCGTAAACGTTTTGATCAAATTATTCGTTTCCAACGATCTTTTCCCATAAGGCAGACTGATAATGTCATCATCATACTTCTTCAGAAACTCTGAAAACTTCACACTTTTTTCAAATTTCTCCACAACACTGTTCCTTACTAAGGTTGAATAGTAAACATTTCCTTCATCTTCTCCTTCAAGCGGAAGGAGTCCTATGGACTCCTTCCGCTTAAGCAGAGGTGTGTAGGAGCCCATGATGGCACATATCTGCGATATTTTGAGTACCATCTATATAGAATAGCAGCAATAACCTGCAGTAATAACTAGAAGTAATAACCTTTTGCAAAAGTTTGCCATAATAACTCCCCTTAATAACCTACAGTAATAACACATCATAATAACCTGACTTAATAACCTGCAGAAATAACACGAATAATTCCAGGTAATATCCAGGACAAATTATACAACACAAAAACATGCTGTAACACCCTGTATAACCACCTCCTCGTAATTCCCCGCCTCAATAACCAGTCTTAACTAGCCTAATAACCTTTTCGTAATAACCAATTACCCCAATCAGTTTGTGTAAACGATCACACGTAAGAATCAGTTGCTAAACTATCCCTAGTGACCTGTTATAACAACCCGCCTCAATAATCAGTCTCAATATCCTGAATGACCAGCATGCTGGTATAACAACCTGCAATTATATCTTGCACTAAAAACCTAAGAGAAAAGCCTGTTGTAATAATAACTCACAGTAATAACCAACAATAATAACCTGTTGTAATAATATCCCAGAGTAATAACTTATATGCTCAGTTTCTTTTTAAACCCCGATTATATATTTTCTTCTAAGTCGTTTATAGTTGTTATTGAAGCCAAACTTCTGAGGTGCCTTTATGTTTCATCTGATTATGTCAGTTGCTGAGTTTATTACGTGTTTGGGGAATTGATATTAAACTGTTGACTTAAGGTTCAAAGAATATCACATGTTTTATGGGAGCGACCTGAGTAGTGAAATATACGCCTACGACTGTCCCAAACCCGAGGAGAACCTCGGGGATTGAACTCGGTCATAGTCAAAAGTGGTGTGGGAGTCCGTAGAATGGGACGGGTAGCGTCGCAGGGGGGTAAAATGGGGACGTTGAGGGTCGCAGAGGGTAAAATGTGTGTCATGTAGGTAAGAGGGGAGGGGAGAATTAGTATGTGGTCATGTGTCCATCATCTCAAAGGTTTCCCCTAGATGTTATGACGTGTGGCGTCCGCCAGGCGTCGCTTGAGAGAGTCATGTTGGGTAGGGGCTGGAAGCTATGTGGTTGGTATGCAGTCATGTAGGGAGGAGGAGGAGGAGTATGTAGGTTATGTTGTGTAGGGAGAGGGAAGCCCCCATACCTGAGTGGATATCACTGACGTCCATTAGTTCCCCCTACAGGAGGCCGTAAGTGTTGAGGGGGGTATGAGAGAGCAGCCTCTTGCGGATGTGGACCATTTGCCTTAATCGTTTTTCAATGTCTTCAGAGAGGTCATGGAGATGTTCACCCCAGCAGGCCTCTCCCGCCACTGCGGATTCGTTAAAGAGGAACGTTGTTCTTACTTCCGCCGGCAGGTCCACACCTGTCATCATCAATCACTCCCACCCCTCAGCCCCTCCTCCCCCCATACCATCAACCATTGTTCTGTGCAAAGCCTTTAGTATTATTTCTGTTAATATGTGTAAGCTGTATTGTAACGTGACCAACATGGCAACAGCATCATCATTCTTTGCCCAAATAGCATTTTTTTTTTAAGAGCAATAAACGAGGGAAAAGTAAACACATTATATATAAATTTATTTCTTTTATTAAACACTTAAGCGATTTGCAACGATAATAATAATAATAATAATAAGACTTCTACTGGGTGGTTTAGCTAGCAGACAGATGGGGAAAGGCTTTCATTCAGCCCATCGAACCTTCCCGGCATGCTAGTCAACCAGCCAATCTGTAAAAAGGGTTTAGGTAGTAGACAGACAGATTGGGAGTCATTCTTCCACTCTATCGAACCTTCCCATCATGCTAGTCAACCAGCCAATCTGTAGAAAGGGAAAAACCGGGTATCCATTACCCACAGCGGTTTCGTTAAGGAAAGGGAGATGTAGCTACTGTCAGCGACTCCGCCTGTTCCACTTACCACCCCTCTCACTGGGGGAGTGACGGTAATGGGGTGTACCATCTCTCTCTCTCTCTACATTATATGCGGGGTTACATAGTGTGCCAAGAACTACCTACGTGATGCTAAACAGTCCAATCGCACAAGGCCGTCATATGGGCAGTAAAGGCTTGCAGAGACACATAAAGGAGGCCAGGACTGAACCCCACAATTCATTTTTAGCTAAGCAACTTACAATCATGACGAGCTAGTTACAAAATTCAATATAAGTCAACACACCGACACGGGAGACGTGATCACTACCTACAAAGTTTGTTAACTGTGATCGCAACATCTGCTGTCCAAATAAATATCATTGAAATGTATGTGTGTCTACTCAATCTCCATCACCTCTTCTTCCTACAGCCATTATTGCTGTGCTGTCCTTGTAACACACAATGGCGTTATCATAGCAAGACAATGTCACAGAATGTTCAAGACTCCTGAATGAGTGAAACATCAATCCGCCTCGTTAGGGTCTAACCTTCGTGATGGATTGAGGCGTAGTGAGATGGACGAGGTAGTGGGATGACCTTACCCTCTCCCCATCCACCCCCACCAAACCCAACCCCCTTCACACTCCCCTTCCAAGCCCAAACCATCAAGCATCACTTCACCCTTCCCAGACCGGATGTTCTGTGCAAAGCCTTTAGTATTATTTCTGATCATATGTGTAACCTTGTATTGCAACGTGACCAACATGGTATCATCATTCTTTGCTCATATAGCAATTTTTTTAAGAGTAACGAGAGTCATAAGGTGGTCTTCAATCTTATTATTATAACAAATCATAATTTTTTTGTATTTATTTATTTTATTTATTTATTTATGCATATACAAGAATGTACATAAGGAATGTGAGGATATAAATATGGTAATTACAGTCTTGTAAAGCCACTAGCACGCGCAGCGTTTCGGGCAGGTCCTTAATCTAAGAAAATTTTAAGGAGGTAAATACTTGCAAAATTTATAGACAAAAAAATGATAACAGTTACATGAAATGAAAAAAAAGAAGAAGAGAGAAAATTGTAGGTACAGTATATTAAAGCACATAGGTAGCTAAGATTGATTGCAATGACAGCTTGAATGGTAGTTGACAAAAATTGGTAGGCACAATACAGCAGAAACAATATAATATTGATTGCAATGACAGCTTGAATGGTAGTTAACAAAAATTGGTAGTCACAATACAGCATATGGCTAGCACATAAAAGAAGACAGCAATGAACACAATGATAAGGTTGTTTGATATTACATAAAAATTAGGAGATTGGGTAACACTAGGTACAGAGCAAATTTAAAGCTCAGTGTAGGAAACTAAGAAGATGAAGTTAGGTACTTTTTGGTTTTGCTTTTAAATAAGGCAAAAGTTTTACAGTTTTTCAATTCACTAGGGAGTGAGTTCCATAGACTAGGTCCCTTAATTTGCATAGAGTGAATTTGTAAACACAACTGCATGGGATACACATAGCAGTCTGTGGTTACCCTCTCGCTCTCTCTCTCTCTATTCAGAACATTTAAATTAATAGTTGGGGGGAAAAGTAACATCAATTCCTTTCTCCTGCCGCCGCTGTTCACGTATCTTTTTTCATTTCTTAGACTGACAGCTCACCAGAGGATGGAAGACTAATGTCAATTTTTGCGCCCCCCATCATTCTCACTCTTATAACCTTGTAACGTAACACGACCAACATGATGACATCGTTCTTTGCCCAAATATCATTAATGTAACGTGACCAACATGGTAACATCGTTCTTTACCCAAATAACATTTTAAGAGTAACGAGTAACTTTCGGTCAGATGTCTGAATATTGGAATGTGAACCGTGTTTAGCCCTTACATTCTAAACACAATAAAATATTAGCACAAGCTTGTTTAGTTCTTGTATCACGTAACGTAACGTAACGTTTATTCAACAACTGGTAGACATAACATAATGTAGCTTCATATTCAGTGTGGTAAAACAAACAAACAAACATACACATCACAGTCAGTCCTCGCTATACCTCAAACGCGCCGTTCATTCTCTCTCCCTTAGGGGAGCAGTATTCCCCACGTACAAATTCCAAGCAAAGTAAACATATATAAGACTAATGTGGAAAAACATAGTCTTTATTCTATTATTAAATTGACTTGTTAATTATCCCCGAGTTCAAGGCTGTCTCCGTGTCTACTCAATCTCCATACCCCTCTTCATCCAATACCAAATATTGCTGTGCAGACCTTGTGACACACATCAGCATTAGTGCTCATTTCTTGTAACACACAGTCAATGCAGCGTAATGCGGGAAAATAAACTTTCTACTGCCTAAATAAATAACATTTGAAAATGTATGCATGTCTAGACAATCTTCTATAGCCCTTACATTCTAAACCCTCCACTCCAAACGAGTCAGAACCTAGGGTCCCGACTCGGACCGCAGGTCCGGTTTAGAGTGGAGACGGGTTCAACAAAAATGTGCACACAGGAAAAGATTTCGACGTTTAGTAAACACTTGACGAGTGGTTAACTGAATGCCCGAGAGCCCAATACTGGGTTGATGATGATAGTAATATTTTTAAGACTGGCAAACTTTAAACTAAATAACCACACAAGTAGCGATTTTGCGTTCAGTAAACACTTACTGAGTTGTAAACTGAGCCGGTCAATACAAGGTTTGTGATAGTAATATTTTATTTTGTTTACGATGGAGAAACTTTTAACTAAAAAATGAGGTCACATAGAGGGATATCTATGTTCAATAAACAGTTCTTGAGTTGTAAACTGGATGGTTGAGCCACCCAATAAATGGTTGCTGATAATAATATTTTACGATGGAAAAACCTTATCCTAAACTAAAAATGAGCTCACATGAAGTGATTTTCACTTAATGAGTTGTTAACTGATTGCCTGAGCTATCCAATACATAGTTGGTGATAGTAGTATTAATTTAAGATGGAAAACTTTAAACTAAACTAAAATGAGCACACGTGAAGTGATTCCCACGTTCATTAAACACTTACTAGTTGTTAACTGAATGTCTGAGACATCCAATACATGGTTGATAGTAGTATTAATGACATTGATAATACGAGGTCTTGAACTAGATACTGACAAGGGAACAACAAAGCTGTGATATTGAAAAGAAACTGAACTGAATTTGAAAGTTGATTAATATATGTAATGTGAAGCCCATCTACTGGAAAACAGTAAGCAAACTTTATTTGAAAAGAATATGAGAAGACTGAAAAGCTGGGGGGCAATAAAAATGGGTAAAAATAAGAAGTAATGATCTTCATAAACATAACATAACATATCCATGACCATAATTAATACAGTGTGAACTCTCTTAAACTATGCTCACCGTGAAATCTCGTCACTAAGCATAACTTGTCACTCTGCGAAACAAATTATTGAATATAAGTGCGAGAGTGAGAATAAAAATGTCCACTTATGTTTTGGAGTGCTATTTTAGTCAAGAAATACTGTAAAGGATGATTATTGACTAAAGAGAATTTCGCGGACTGCTGGTGTTTGATGTGATGAACTGCTTAAAGGAACCATATTTGCTAGAAATTTTTTTATGTGAAATAATGCGTGTTATATGTTTTGACTATCAAGCTAATAGCGTATTGCCTGGCTAATAATGAAATGTCACATTTTGTCTGACTCACTTAGCACAAGTGAAAAGAAAACATTGAAAAACTTGCAAAGGTTAAAACTGTGAAATCATATCTGTTATGTTAAGTTTTGACTAGCTGATTAATAGCATTCTACTACATTATTGTCTTTTTATGTTATGCTTACCTCGATAGCGTTGTAATGCTTGGTAATTGTATGTGAGGATCCCGTTTCTCTCTTACTGCACATAAATAATGGTTGCTGTAAAGTATTTTTATGGAACATGACTCTTCTTATTCTTACCCCTTTTTAAAACTAGATGCAATAACCAAGCTATGTTTGCCTTCTCTCTCTTTCTCAATATGGATGTGGGTTGGAGTGGGTTATTTGCGTGGACTCGGGAGATATGATCACCACATATAAGTTTCTCAAAGAAAATGATAAGCTAGGTAAGGTCAGTATATTTAACACACAAGACATCCATACAGTAGTGAGATTCCTTTTGATGACTGTGCACGTGTCATTGAAGAAATAAAGTGCAAAGATGTTTCAGAGTGCTATTTTAGTCGAGAAATGATACAAAATTGTGTTTATTGACTAGTGAGAGGCGGAACAAGAGACCAAGAGGTATATGTCGTGATCACACAGTTAACAAAAAAATATTAGAATTTGTAGGCCGTGATCACGTCTCCCCAAACTCTTCTGTGCATATTTCACAAAGTCATTCTTCCTGACTCACCACTCTTAGTTTGTGGACTAGTGACCCACCTTTGTTTAAAATTAAATCTACAAAGCTTTACATTTACAAAAAAATGATATTCGGTCATCAGACAGAAAGATGATTTCCACGTTGCATTATGTAACGATATAATGTGTTACAAGAACTAAACAGGCTTGCGGTAATATTTTATTTGTGTTTGGATGTAATGGCTAAACATGGTTTACATTTTCAATAATGTTATTTGGTCATCAGACAGAAAGTTGATTTCCATGTTACGTTACAACTGTTACAGGGGCTAAAACTGGTAGACTGTAATATTTATATGGTAAGAGATGTAATGGAGATAGACTAAGTCATACTTTCATTTAAAAATGTTATTTTGGTCTGTAGAAAATTTATTTCAGCGTTACGTTACAATGTGTTACAGGGGCTAAAACTGGTAGACCGTAATATTTATATGGTGGGAGATGTAATGGAGATGAGCTATTCATATGGTATGAGATGTAAAGGAGATGAGCTAAGTCATACTTTCATTTAAAAATGTTATTTTGGTCTGTAGAAATTTGATGATTTCCACGTTATGTTACAATGTGTTACAGGGGCTAAAACTGGTAGACACCAATATTTATATGGTAAGAGATGTAATGCAGATGGACTAAGTCTCACTTTTCATTTCAAAATGACATTTTGGACTGCAAAAAGTTGATTTAAGTTACATTACGTTACATTACAATGTGTTACAGAGGGCTAAAACTTGCAGACCGTAATATTTATATGGTATGAGATGTAATGGAGATATTGGGTTTGGCTAAATGGGGTTCACATTTCAATAATGATATTCGGACAACAGACAGAAAGTTGATTTCCACGTTATGTTACTAAGTGTCTCGCTCACATCTTCAGTATTGAACGTTGAACATTCTGCGACATTGTCTTGCTATGATATTACAAGTCTACTGTTGCGCACAGTGTAATTCAGTCCTAATGGCATAAGACCAGGCTGATGTTATTTATTAAAAAATGCTATTTGATCATCAGACAGAAAGTAGTTTTCCACGTTACTTAATGATGATATAATGCGATACAAGCGTGTGCTAATATTTTATTTGTGTTTAGAATGTAAGGGCTACAGGAGATTGTCTAGACATGCATACATTTTCAAATGTTATTTATTTAAGCAGTAGAAAGTTTATTTTCCCGCATTACGCTGCATTGACTGTGTGTTACAAGAAATGAGCACTAATGCTGATGTGTGTCACAAGGTCTGCACAGCAATATTTGGTGTTGGATGAAGAGGGGTATGGAGATTGAGTAGACACGGAGACAGCCTTGAACTCGGGGATAATGAACAAGTCAATTTCATAATAGTATCAAGACTATGTTTTTCTACATTAGTCTTATATATGTTTACTTTGCTTGGAATTTGTACGTGGGGAATACTGCTCACCTAAGGGAGAGAGAATGAACGGTGCGTTTGAGGTATAGCGAGGACTGACCGCGATGTGTATGTTTGTTTGTTTGTTTTACCACACTGAATATGAAGCTACATTATGTTATGTCTACCAGTTGTTGAATAAACGTTACGTTAAGTTACGTGATACAAGAACTAAACAAGCTTGTGCTAATATTTTATTGTGTTTAGAATGTAAGGGCTAAACACGGTTCACATTTCAATATTCAGACATCTGACCGAAAGTTACTCGTTACTCTTAAAATGTTATTTGGGTAAAGAACGATGTTACCATGTTGGTCACGTTACATTAATGATATTTGGGCAAAGAACGATGTCCTCATGTTCGTCGTGTTACGTTACAAGGTTATAAGAGTGAGAATGATGGGGGCGCGAAAATTGACATTAGTCTTCCATCCTCTGGTGAGCTGTCAGTCTAAGTGAAATGAAAAAAGATACATGAACAGCGGCGGCAGGAGAAAGGAATTGATGTTACTTTTCCCCCCAACTATTAAATGATCTGAATAGAGAGAGAGAGAGTAACCACGGACTGCTACGTGCTACGACGCTGGACTCGGGTCCGTAACACCTGAGGACCGTCGTGACCCCAGCAGGTGACCCCACACACTGACCTGAGGACCGTCGTGACCCCAGCTGGTGACCCCACACACTGACCTGAGGACCGTCGTGACACCAGCGGGTGACCCCACACTGACCATGACTCATCCCTATTAATTTATAAAGTCCTCTACTTGGTAATTTATACACCTCAAGTGAGGTGTATATATAAGACATGTCTTAGAAATTTACATTTATAATTTGAATAAAGAAAAATCTTAATTATCAGCCGTAGGAAGCTGCAGTATTAACCTGCTGTAATGATCTGTCTTTGTGATCTCAGGTTATTACTAATTGTAAATAATAGCAGCAAATACCTGCAGTAATAACCAGAAGTAATAACCTTCTGTTAAAGTTTGACATAATTGTTTGGAAGAAAGCTTACTCTCTATTTACCGATTGAAGTTTATTTAATAGATTAATTTAAATTAATTGAAGGACCACCCTATTTTTACTGAAAAGGGAAACAGATAAGACAATAATGGATAAGGACTGAAATACCAGTGCCTATGGATAGTGGAACTATTAAGAGTTATTCTTTAAACCTTAATGGACTGTATAATATATTAATGTTCGAGAATAAACTTTCCGTCCTTCACAAAATGGGGGGTTAATACCAGAAGTAAATTATTCCCAGTACGCTTCATCGAGGCTGGTTCTTCCTCGAATAAAATTAGTAATTCCTACTAAATTATATGCAAATAAACATTAAATAAGTTGGTTAGTGACAAGAAGATTATATAACGGTTAAACAAGAAATCCTTCTCATTTGAATCTATGAGGCTATCAAATTACGCTATAAGTCTCAAATCATATAAACAAAATATTCTTGACTAATAATTGATTATTAATGTCATTTAACGAAAGAAATAACTGAAAAAGATTCAGCTGCTTAGCTGTAATAGTGAACGGAGAGGTAGAGGTGTGATGGCGTCGTCTGCTACTTGCTGCAACACGTGTGCCTGAGTGTGGCGAGGGAAAATGAGAGGACCACGACCGCTTTCAACACACGCTGAAATTTCAACTAAATGTACCAATTGTTTACACCAAATATCCTGTATCCTCACTATTTAATAGAAGGAATAGAATTAATTCCTTATAGACGTACTTGTTGTTTGGGGAGGTCACGTGGCGTAACGATGGACAGTGCACTGTAAAAATATATACAGAGATCTCATGATATAAATAATACTAAGGCACTTAACCTGCTGGTTGTCCACCGAAGCAATCCTTAGATCGCTACTGGTTCAATTTCACGCTCCTAGGCCGATTAACTGCAAGGGCCTAACGTAGAATTGATGGAAATTCGACTCTCCCGGGACGCACGATGTGATTGATGGTGTCGCTAGCAGCTCGTGAGCAAGAAGAATACTGGCGTCTCTCCGCCCCTCTCCCTCAACCCTCCTCACTCATTTACAATAGAATTTAATCACGGAAAAGAATCACGGAGAATTCTTTTCTGTGTAATTACTGATGTAATGCGTTAATGAGAACAGGGTTGCAATTGTAGGGAATTAAATAATATCATATTCTCGTTAAATGGTGTTAATCGAGAAATGGAGAGAATTGTTATTTTCTCCATAGCATTCGCATGTAACAGATAAAACTGTTATTTAGCGATAATCTCAGTTAACAACTCTCGGTTGTTGGATCATTAGGAGTTATAATTATCCGTAGTTAATTATTGCACGGAATACTGATAAAATTAGAGAACCATCTTCAATTCTCTAACATATTGGTAATAAATATGTTTAGATAGACATTATCTGATGCAATCCTGCCTCTCGATGTCGTGAGAATGTTAGCAATAAAGGTAAAAATAAAGAAGTATTAATTTATGTTAGCACTACGGTTAGTAGAGTTAATAGTTACTGTACTTAGTATACAATAGTGATGTTTTATGATATAATAGTAATGTATCAGTGTTGGAAATTTCCAACATTAATACCTCGCCCTAATAAGCTCCAGTAATAACACATCATAATAACCTGATGCAACAACATACAGAAATAACATCAAAGTTATTTCTTCATGTAATATCTTCTGGAAATTCTAAAACACAGAAGCATGTTATAACACCCTGTATAACAACTTCCTCATAACTCTGTGCACCAGTAACCTGCCTTAATATTCTCACATAACAACTTCCCAAAATAACCTCTCCCTAATAGCCTGGTATAACTAGCCTCAACAACCAGCCTCTGTAAATTATCACACTTAACAATCAGTTGTAAAACTTCCCAAGTGACGTGTTATAATAACTCACCTCACTAATCACCATCAATATCAATAACCAAGAAGCCAAAATAACAACCTGCTGTTATAACTTGCACTAAAACCTAACAATAATACCGTAATGTAATAATAACCTGTATCCACACTTACCTCACAGTACCAGAAGGGTATCCACACTTACCTCACAGTACCAGAAGGGTATCCACACTTACCTCACAGTACCAGAAGGGTATCCACACTTACCTCACAGTACCAGAAGGGTATCCACACTTACCACACAGTACCTGAGAGGTACCCACACTTACCACACAGTACCAGAGGGGGGTACCCACACTTACCACACAGTACCAGAGAGGTACCCACACTTACCACACAGGACGGATGGCCAGGGAACACAGGACGGCCAGGAAAGGCACACGTGTAGGACGGTGGTCCGCGAATTAGTTCAATATTCTCGGGATATTTACGTACCAGTGAGCCCAAAACATAGTTTTTGGTCATATGAAGGGTACAGCAACGCAGTGATAATGCATTACAGTGAATTCTTATAACATTGGATAAGGATTTAAAAAAAAAAGAACGAGTCTGTGGCAAGACAGTGGCACCAGCGGGCTGAGAAGGGAAGAATTTGAACCACCATGTGGAGAGGAGCTCTGGCGGGGACGTCAACAATTTAGGTGGACATCGCTTCATAAATCACCTAATTGTGCTTTGGGTTGCTTACTTGGAGGTGAGTGCCTCTCACAGTCAGTCATACAAGGTGTAGTGTTTTTGATATAATAATTAGCTTTGGACTTAAGTTAAAATACGAAAAAGTAGCTCGAGAGTCTCAGCTTGGTACTAGTTTTTTTACACCTGTGTGTTACATTACACCGCCACCGATAAGCCCCCACTCCCACCTCACCAAAACACGCCAATGTCCTCACCCCCGGGAATGACCTTCCGTCCTCACCCACCTGATTCCCCTTCTTCCTCTCTCCCCCGCTCTGCCTATCTCCCTCTCTCCCTCTCTCCCTCTCTCCCTCGCTCGCCTTCTCCCTCTCTCTCCCTCACTCCCCCCTCTCCCTTTCACTCCTCCTCTCCCTTTCACTTCCTCTCCCTCCATCCCTCCACCAGTTAACCCCACCCCCCACCGTGCTACCCCCACAATAAACACACACACACACACACACACACACACACACACACACACACACACACACACACACACACACACACACACACACACACACACACACACACACACACACACACACACGGATAACATCAGCGACATCATCGGCTGGCCAACATACGAACGGCATTCAGAAACTTGTGTAAAGAATCATTCAGAACTTTGTATACCACATATGTCAGGCCAATCCTGGAGTATGCAGCCCCAGCATGGAGTCCATATCTAGTCAAGGATAAGACTAAACTGGAAAAGTTTCAAAGGTTTGCCACCAGACTAGTACCCGAGCTGAGAGGTATGAGCTACGAGGAGAGACTACAGGAATTAAACCTCACTTCGCTGGAAGACAGAAGAGTTAGGGGGGACATGATCACCACATTCAAGATTCTGAAGGGAATTGATAGGGTAGATAAAGATAGTCTATTTAACACAAGGGGAACACGCACAAGGGCACACAGGTGGAAACTGAGGGCCCAAATGAGCCACAGAGATATTAGAAAGAACTTTTTTAGTGTCAGAGTGGTTGACAAATGGAATGTATTAGGAAGTGATGTGGTGGAGGCTGACTCCATACACAGTTTCAAGTAAAGATATGATAGAGCCCGATAGGCTCAGGAATCTGTACACCTGTTGATTGACGGTTGAGAGGCGGGACCAAAGAGCCAGAGCTCAACCCCTGCAAGCACAACTAGGTGAGTACACACACACACACACACACACACACACACACACACACACACACACACACACACACACACACACACACACACACACACACACACACACACAAACACACAAACACACACACACACACACATGGTGTATAACAAATCACTGGCAACAGGGGAACTGCCAGAAATTTGGAAAGCAGCTAACGTAGTCCCGATATACAAGAAAGGGGATAGACAGGAGGCACTGAATTACAGACCAGTGTCCCTAACCTGCATACCATGCAAGATGATGGAGAAGATTGTGCGAAGAAAGCTAGTGGAGCACCTGGAGCGAAAGAACTTTGTAACACAGCATCAACATGGATTCAGGGATGGCAGGTCCTGCCTCACAGGGTTACTTGAATTCTACGACCAGGCAACAAAAATAAGGCAAAAAAGAGAAGGGTGGGCAGACTGCATATTTTTGGATTGTCAGAAAGCCTTTGACACAGTGCCACACAAGAGGCTAGTGAAAAATCTGGAGGTGCAGGCTGGAGTGAAAGGGAAGGTACTCCGTTGGATACAGGAGTACCTAAGTAACAGGAGACAACGAGTCAGTGTGAGGGGTGAGGTCTCAGATTGGCGAGACGTTACGAGTGGAGTACCGCAGGGGTCAGTCCTTGGACCTATACTGTTTCTGATATATGTAAATGATCTTCCAGAGGGTATAGAATCGTTTCTCTCAATGTTTGCCGATGATGCAAAAATTATTAGGAGGATTGAAACTGAGGACGATAGTAGGAGGCTACAAGATGACCTAGACAGACTGAGTGAATGGTCCAACAAATGGCTGTTGAAGTTCAACCCGAGTAAATGCAAAGTAATGAAACTAGGTGGTGGAAATAGGAGGCCAAACACAGGATACAGAATAGGAGATGAAGTACTTAATGAAACGAACAGAGAGAAAGATCTAGGAGTTTGTTACGAACCCGGATCCAGCGTCCGAGCACGGAGCAGTAACGACCACGCCATCTGTGGGTCAGCTCCCGAAACCCCCGCCAAACGGAAGACGACACCTGGTGAGGACGGCGAATACCGGCCACAAGGGCCAGTTTCCAGTCCCGTTCAGCACTCTACACCGCCGCTGCTGACCTCTGGTGAGGTGGTGCTCAGACTACAACGCCATCTATGAAGTGGATGTGTCGGGCGTTTGTGTCTGAGCCTGTAAGTGAGGTGTTTTAGTGTCCCAGTTATTGATGACGTGTCTGCTTACAGAGTCGACCTGGGACTGCTGTAATGGGAGTTGAGTGAGTCTACCCGAGGCAGCCGTCTCCGAACCTTGAGCTTTGCTGCAGCTGTTGCGAAGTCGTCCCCCCCCCCCCCCCCGGAAGAACACTGTGGTGTGTTAGCCTGCCAGTGGAGTGGCAGTGAAAGGATTACCCGGGACCGACTGTTGGAGACGATCGTCCACTGGGGTATTGAGGACGGGAGAGTGATTTGTGGTGTCACACGAGGCTCCTGTCCAGGGCGTTCCCCTTAAATCGTTTGTGGAGTGGCCTGACCAGCCTTTCTGTTCCGGAACCTGCCAGCAGACCAGCTGGACGTGTGGTTGACGGCCTCCACGGCGGTGCCCCCAGTGGACCTGTGTTTTGGCTGACCTGTGGCCAGGGTAGGCTCAACTTCGCAGAGATTTCATTGTGAGGCCACGAAGAAGCACCGAGGACTCAGCACTGAGCGTCTGGATCCAGAGTCTTCAGTTAGAAGACAATTGTGTGGACAATCCCATTGTATAGTGTTAATACCCCTCCCCCTGTGCACTATTTTATATATTATTTATTTGGTGATGGTGATAATTATAGTCTTAAGTTCTTAACTTTCTTTCCCTACTCCCTTTAAGTTACTTGCGTCACGGATCACATCCCTTGATAGCCACTACTGGCTTGGGGTCGGATATAACTTCCTCTAACAACATCAGAGTAAGAACCCCGTTGCGTCCCGAGAGGGCCGTAACAGAGTTGATATCACACCAAACCTGTCTCCTGAAGCCCACATAAAAAGAATAACGTCTGCGGCATATGCGAGGCTGGCTAACATCAGAACAGCATTCAGGAACCTGTGTAAGGAATCATTCAGAATCTTGTACACCACATATGTAAGACCAATCCTGGAGTATGCGGCCCCAGCATGGAGCCCGTACCTTGTCAAGCACAAGACGAAGCTGGAAAAAGTCCAAAGGTATGTCACTAGACTAGTCCAAGAACTAAGAGGCATGAGTTACGAGGAAAGGCTGCGGGAAATGCACCTTACGACACTGGAAGACAGAAGAGTAAGGGGAGACATGATCACAACCTACAAAATTCTCAGAGGAATTGACCGGGTAAACAAGGATAAACTATTCAACACTGGTGGGACGCGAACAAGGGGACACAGGTGGAAACTGAGTACCCACATGAGCCACAGAGACGTTAGAAGGAACTTTTTCAGTGTCAGAGTAGTTAACAGATGGAATGCACTAGGCAGTGATGTGGTGGAGGCTGACTCCATACACAGTTTTAAATGTAGATATGATAGAGCCCAGTAGGCTCAGGAATATGTACACCAGTTGATTGACAGTTGAGAGGCGGGACCAAAGAGCCAAAGCTCAACCCCCGCAAGCACAAATAGGTGAGTACAAATAGGTGAGTACACACACACACACACACACACACACACACACACACACACACACACACACACACACACACACACAAAGGAAAGCCTTTGACACAGTACCGCATAAGAGGCTGGTACATAAGCTGGAGAGACAGGCAGGTGTAGCTGGTAAGGTGCTCCAGTGGATAAGGCAGTACCTAAGCAATAGGAAGCAGAGAGTTACAGTGAGGGGTGAGACCTCCGATTAGCGTGAAGTCACCAGTGGAGTCCCACAGGGCTCTGTACTCGGTCTTATCTCGTTTCTGATATATGTAAATGATCTCCCGGTGGGTATAGATTCATTTCTCTCAATGTTTGCGGACGATGCCAAAATTATGAGAAGGATTAAGACAGAAGAGGACTGTTTGAGGCTTCAAGAAGACCTAGACAAGCTGAAGGAATGGACGAACAAATGCTTGTTAGAGTTTAACCCAACCAAATGTAATGTAATGAAGATAGGTGTAGGGAGCAGGAGGCCAGATACAAGGTATCATCTGGGAGAGGAAATTCTTCAGGAGTCAGAGAAAGAAAAAGACTTGGAGGTTGATATCACGCGAGACCTGTCTCCTGCACCCCGTATCAAGAGGATAACATCAATGGCATATGCCAGGCTGGCAAACATACGAACGGCATTCAGAAACTTGTGTAAAAGAATCATTCAGAACTTTGTATATCACATATGTCAGGCCAATACTGGAGTATGCAGCCCCAGCATGGAGTCCATATCTAGTCAAGGATAAGACTAAACTGGAAAAGGTTCAAAGGTTTGCCACCAGATTAGTACCCGAGCTGAGAGGTATGAGCTACGAGGAGAGACTACGGGAATTAAACCTCACTTCGCTGGAAGACAGAAGAGTTAGGGGGGACATGATCCCCACATTCAAGATTCTGAAGGGAATTGATAGGGTAGATAAAGACAGGCTATTTAACACAAGGGGACACAGGTGGAAACTGAGTGCCCAAATGAGCCACAGAGATATTAGAGAGAACTTTTTTAGTGTCAGTGTGATTGACAAATGGAATGCATTAGGAAGTGATGTAGTGGAGGCTGACTCCATACACAGTTTCAAATGTAGATATGATAGAGCCCAATAGGCTCAGGAATCTGTACACCTGTTGATTGATAGTTGAGAGGCGGGACCAAAGAGCCAGAGCTCAACCCCCGCAAACACAACTAGGTGAGTACACACACACAGGTCAAGCGGGATGGTAAGACAACATAATGAAGCTGGAGGAGAGGGACTGGACGAGCCATTCATGGAGATGATTGCTAAGGCATGGAAGGAGATCAGTGGGGAATTGAATGACCTGAGGGAAACTCTATGTATGCTGCAGATAGAACTAAGTGCAGTCCAAGAGGAAATAAAAAGCCTAAAAACAGGCCCTCCTCAGACTCTGGCCCAGGCAACCATCCCCCAGGTACCAGGAGATGTAGCAATGGCAGGGACCTCTACAATGGGTCCATCCTTTGCTGAAATGCTGAAGAGCCCAGGAGCAATGTCCACAGTCAAGGAAGTTGTAATGAAAGCAGTAACCTCACAGGAGGCAGCTAGATGCACAAGCCAGCTAATGGAAAGGAAAAGAGCTGTAGTAGTGGTAGGTGTGAAGGAACAAGAGGGTTCTACAAGAGAGGAATCGAGGACTAAACACAAAGCTGCAGTGGCTGGGATATTAAAGGAGAAAGGAATGGAAGGGGCTGAACGAGACAGAACAGTTTTTCCAGATTGGCCAGTACAACAGAGACAAAGAGAGATTGATCAAGGTAGTATTCAAGAGCTAGGTCATCAAAGAGGACATCCTAGTAAAAAAGAGCAAATTGAGGTATGCAAGGAACTACAAAGAGGTATAAGTTCAGAGGGACATGACGAGAGACGAGATAGTAAGGGCAGCAAATGCAAGAAAAAGATGCAAGGAGAGGGAAGGGAGCCAGGGAACCTCAGTCTCCAACCCAGGAATCCCAGATGGGAGTGGGGAACCCCAATCCAGCAACTCAGGAACCCCAGGGGGAAATGCAACACCCCAGCCCACCACCCAATAGGGCCCCCCCTATCCCCCAGCACAAACCCTTCCTTGCCCCTGCACAATGCCCATCATAAAACCCAAACCTCCCTCTCCTCTTACCCCAAGTAGCGCCTACTTTCCCAGCCCCTGGTCTTCTTCCTGCCCCAAGCAGGCCCAGGTGAGACCTAGGCCCTCCATCCCCCACTCCACCTCCCCCCAAACCCCTGTCAACTACACTGCAGGAGGGCGTGCCCTCTCCCTAAGCAATCCCTGCCCCCTCACCCCCAGGACTTCTTCCTGCCCCAAGCAGGCCTGAGCAGGACCTAAGCCCTTCATCCCCCACTCCACCTCCCAGTGAACCCCTGGCAACTACCTCACAGGAGGATGAGCCTACCCAAGTAGCAATGACCATGGAACAACTTCCTACACTTGTGGGGAGTGAGGATGAAATTGGATATAAGAAAGGGACCTTTAAGGTAATGTACTCAAACATTGATGGGATTACCAATAAAGCAAGTGAACTGGCAGAAAGGGTGCAAGAAGAAAACCCTGATGTAATAGGACTAACGGAAACAAAATTGTCAGGAATCATAACAGATGCTGTGTTTCCAAAGGACTACTATATAGTAAGGAAAGAGAGGGAAGGGAGAGGAGTGGCCCTGCTGATAAGGAAGGACTGGAGTTTTGATGAGATGGAAATTCCGGGCTGTGACGGATTCAGAGATTACATAACAGGAACTATAACAATGGGTGGACCAAAGATAATAGTGGCAGTCATTTACAACCCTCCCCTAAATGACAGAAGACCTAGACAGGAGTTTGATAGGAACAACATGGCAACCATTAATATCATAGAGAGAGCAGTTTCAGTTGCCTGCAGGAATGGCTCAAGACTCTTAATCATGGGCGATTTCAACCATGGAATGATAAACTGGAAGAATGGGAACCCACATGGTGGTGCAGATACGTGGAGAGCTAAAGTCTTGGAAGTGGCAACAAGGAACTTTCTGAGCCAGCATGTCAAGGAACCCACAAGAATGAGAGGCAATGATGAACCAGCTAGACTCGACTTGAAATTCACCCTGAATGAGTCAGAAATAAGGGAAGTCAAATTTGAAGCCCCTATAGG
The DNA here is from genome assembly GCF_040958095.1 of Procambarus clarkii. Classification (NCBI taxonomy): domain Eukaryota; kingdom Metazoa; phylum Arthropoda; class Malacostraca; order Decapoda; family Cambaridae; genus Procambarus; species Procambarus clarkii. The sequence continues at coordinate 31,264,633 of NC_091156.1, read as the reverse complement.
AATGAGTGACCACAGTGTACTGACTTTTGAGTACTTGGTGGAGGTAGGGATAACCTATCCAAGGATGGGATCGGAGGGAAAAAGACTAAATTACCGAAGACGAAAATATGACGAGATGAGGACCTTCCTCAGGGGAATACCATGGGAAACAGAACGTAGAGACAAGAATGTGCAGGGCATGATGGATATTGTCACCCAAAAGTGTCAGGAAGCTGCAGACAGGTTTATCCCCGTCCAAAAGGAGAAAAACGAAAAACAACAGAAAAACCCATGCAAGGTAACGAAACAACTGAGTAAAGAACATGGAGAAACTACAGAAATAACAGAACACCAGAGAGCAGGGAGAGATACCAGAGGGCCAGAAATGAGTACCTCAGAGTGAAGAGGGAAGCCTTAGAGACAGTTTGAAAATTACAAAGCGAGTAAAGCCAAGACCCAACAAAAGCTGCTCCACAGCCATATCAGGAGGAAAATAGCAGTGAAGGAACCAGTGATGAAGCTACAAAAAGGGGAGAACAGATACACAGAGAATGACAAGGAGGTGTGTGAAGAACTCAATAAGAGATTTCTGGAGGTCTTCACAATAAAACAAGAAGAAGCCCCTGCACTAAATGAGGAGGCGGCAAACCAGGCAATCTTTGAGGAATTTGACGTCACCAGTGATGAGGTCAAAAGGTGTCTGCTGGAGCTGGATTTGACAATGGCTGTTGAGCCTGACAGAATCTCACCATGGATACTAAGGGAAGGTGCAGAAGCACTAAGTGTGCCACTCTCTATGGTGTATAACAGGTCACTGGAAACCGGAGACCTACCAGAAAGTTGGAAGACAGCTAACGTAGTCATAATATACAAGAAGGGTGACAGGCAAGAGGCACTGAACTACAGGCCAGTTTCCCTAACTTGTATACCATGCTAGGTGATGGAGAAGATCGTAAGGAAAAGGCTCGTAGAGCATCTGGAGGGAAATAACTTTGTAACGCACCACCAACATGGGTTCAGAGATGGTAAATCGTGTCTCACAGGTTTAATAGAATTCTATGACCAGGCAACAAAAATTAGGCCAGAAAGAGAAGGGTGGGCCGACTGCATTTTCCTCGGCTGCCAGAAAGCCTTTGACACAGTACCCAATAAAAGGCTGTTAAAAAAGTTGGAGCAACAGGCAGGAGTAAAAGGGAAGGTGCTTCAGTGGATAAGGGCATACTTAAGCAACAGGAAACAGCGAGTAACGGTGAGGGGGGAGACATCAGAGTGGTGAGATGTCACCAGAGGAGTCCCACAGGGCTCAGTACTTGGACCCATTCTATTTCTAATATATGTAAACGATCTTCCAGAGGGAATAGACTCGTTCCTCTCAATGTTTGCTGATGATTCAAAAATTATGAGAAGAATCAAGATGGATGAAGATAGACAGAGACTACAGGATGACCTGGACAAACTAGAGGAATGGTCTAGAAAATGGCTGCTAAAGTTCAACTCAGGAAAGTGTAAGGTAATGAAATTGGGCGAAGGGAGCAGGAGGCTGAACACAAGGCATTATCTGCGAGGTGAAATCCTGCAAGAGTCAAATAGAGAGGAAGATCTGGGGGGGTCGATATCACACCGAACCTGTCCCCAGAGGCCCTCATCAAAAGAATATCATCAACGGCATATGCTAGACTGGCCAACATAAGAACTGCGTTTAGAAATGTGTGTAAGGAATCGTTCAGGACCCTGTATACCACTTATGTAAGACCAATCCTGGAGTATGCAGCTCCAGCCTGGAGTCCATACCGAGTTAAACACAAGACAAAGTTAGAGAAGATTCAGTAGTATGCCACCAGGCTTGTCCCGGAACTGAGAGGAATGAGCTACGAGGAAAGGCTAAAGGTGATGAACCTGACATCCCTGGAAAACAGAAAAGTAAGGGGAAACATGATAACCCACCTACAAAATTCTCAGGGGAATTGACAGGGTGGACAAAGACAAATTCTTCAGCACGATTGGGACACGAACAAGGGGACACAGGTGGAAACTTAGTACCCAGGTGAGCCACAGAGACGTTAGAAAGAATTTCTTCAGTGTTAGAGTAGTTAATAAATGGAATACCCTAGGAAGTGATGTGGTGGAGGCTGACTCCATACACAGTTTCAAATGTAGATATGATAGAGCCCAGTAGGCTCAGGCATAAATAAAATAAAAATAAAATGTTTATTCAGGTAAGGTACATACATACAAAAGATTTTCCAAAATTTGATCGATTTATAGATAGAGCTAGTACATACAATGCCTAAAGCCACTATTACGCAAAGCGTTTTGGGCAGGAAAAACATTAATGACTAAAACTTAATACTAATTGAGTATAAAGAATAAAATGTGTTGAGAACAAATAAAAATAAAGACAAAAATGGGGGGACCATGGCTGAAAAAGCAGCACAAATAACAATTTGGTCGACAAACAGTGTTGTTTTTAAAAAAACAGACATGGGTTGACAATAGAGGGGTAAGGTAGGTTACAGGGAATTTATTAGGTAGTGCTTCGTTTTTACCTTAAACTGGTTGGGAGAGGTACAGTCTTTAACATGGTTGGGAAGGTCATTCCACATTCTGGGTCCCTTGATTTGTAGAGCATTTCTAGTTTGATTAAGTCATATTCTTGGAATATCAAAACTGTATTTCTGGTGTGGTGTTCATGGGTTCTGTTATTACCTTCAATAAAGCTTTTGAGGTCAGGATTGGCATCACAGTTCAGCGTATTATATATGTATAATACACATGAGAGAATGTGCAGTGACTTAATATCTAACATGTTCAGAGATTTGAGTAGGGGTACCGAGTGATGTCTGGGGCCAGAGTTGGATATTGTCCTAATAGCAGCTTTGTGTTGAGTAATTAGAGGACGTAAATGATTTTGGGTAGTAGAACCCCAAGCACAAATACCGTAGTTGAGATATGGATAGATAAGGGAGTAATAGAGAGTCACCAGGGCTGGGCGAGGTACATAATATCTGATCAAAGAAAGAATGCCAACAGTTTTTGAAACTTTTTTTATATATTTAGAATGTGTCCCTGGATATTCAGTTTGTGGTCAATGAGAACGCCAAGGAATTTGCCATCTAATTTGTTACAAATTTGGGTATTGTTTATTTTGAGATTTATTTGATTAGAGGATTTATTGTCAAACAGAATATAGAAAGTTTTGTCAATGTTAAGGGTGAGTTTGTTGGCAGTTAGCCAAAGATGGACTTTATTTAGCTCAGTATTTACTGTGGCGTTTAGAGCAAGGGAGTCAGGACTGGAGTAAATGAAGGTTGTGTCGTCAGCAAATAGAATTGGTTTGAGGTGTTGAGAGGCATTTGGAAGGTCATTAATGTAGATGAGAAAGAGGAGAGGGCCAAGTATGCTGCCCTGAGGAACACCGATGTTGATGGGTAGGGTGGGAGAAATTGAATTATTCACAGAAACATACTGGAGCCTGTCAGTAAGGTAAGATTTGAGGTATTGCAGGGAGTGTCCTCTGACTCCATAATGATGTAATTTAAGAAGAAGGTTTTGGTGGTTGACAGTGCTAAAAGCCTTACGCAGGTCCACAATTAACCCAGCAGGGAACTCATTTTTTTCAAGTGCTGCATGAATCAAGTTACTCATACTAATAAGTGCATCGTTAGTGCTTTTTTCGGGTCTGAAGCCATATTGACAAGAGCTAAGTATATTGTGTTTGGCTAGATAAGAATAAAGCTGTTTGTAGATTAGTTTTTCAAATATTTTTGACAAGTTAGGCAGGATTGATATAGGTCTGTAGTTGTTAACATTGTGAGATTTTTTTCTACGCCTACCTCCCTTAGGATGTGGACTACAAGTTTAAAGGCTGCTCATGGCAGTTAAGCATGAGTCCAATAGAAAAAGGAAAAGCGGGAGCAAACCGCCAGGCCTCCACCACTAGGGGTGAAAACCTGTCCACAATAGGCCGCTGGCTCCTCCTAGTTAAACAGGACGTTAAAACTAATAAAGGGTAACCGACGGGTTCTCATAATCAAATATTTATATTTGATGTGGCGCTATGAATTGGAATTCGAATTCCCAATGGCAGCCGTCATATCAAAAGATCACCTCAACATTCAATCGTATAAAACAGAACATGGGTGGAAAAGAATGGTTGAAGGGTTGACATCAAAGACCGTTTTCTATAACATTACAATTTATTAATAACAAAAGACTAAACTTTTACATTACCGAGTTTACATTACGTTAATGTCCATCCAGTGGCACGATAACAAACAGCTAAATAGCAACCCTCTCTGTGCGGCTGCATACTGAACTAACCTGAACACAGGTGTGCCCACTGATGACGCAATATTGCAAATAAAAAAAAAATATCACAGACTAAGCTACACTACAGAGAGTGCCTCGTTACTTTAATGTCCATCCAGTGGCATTTCAACACAGCTATTCAGCAGCCCCTCGAGAAATGACAGCAGTCTCCATCTTGCTGACACTTCAGGCTGACCAGTGAACTAACTGAACAATGACGGATGCCCACTGATGGCGCAAGCTAGCAATCAATATTGTCACGGCTTGAGGGTAACAGATACTATAATCACAAGCTTAAGGGTCCTCCTTCCAAACAGGAGTGAACCCCGTAACTAGGCGGGTAGTCCAACAGTGACTTCCCCTATCACACCAAATGTGAACACTCTTTGCAACTCCCTACAAGAAGTTGCACTGTAAACAGTAAACAAAGTCAGGCAAGGTGGGATTCTGGGACACAGCTCCAGCAATCCCTAAGTTACTTTACTCTCGTCACCAGACGATAAACAAAAGAAATTGCCTCAATCAATTACAAAATTGATTATGTGATTAATTACGTTAATTGACTGATCACAGCAGTCAGTAACAAAGTACTACGTTAATCACAAACAATTGTCTCTCATAGACAACAACATGATGGTACTCTACGTTAATCATTAACACTTGTCTCTCTTAACACAAGTCATCTTGTTAACAATAACTCAAAACTCTCTTATATTGCATCACACTTGACTCCTTGCAAGTATTCAGTGTGTAATTCTTAATTAAGGTCAAACGGACCACTAATTACATCCCAATTGAGTTACGTTAACTAAGCCTACCCTAACTTGGTAGCTTCTCAACAGTCTGTGTCAAAATTTTCTTTACTGAGTGTTAATTACCCTAATTAACTCTGAGCAATTAATTAACTATCACCAGGACCGATAATTAATCATACATAAATACGTCTCACTCCGCACTGCCTAAGCAGGTCTCATCAAACACTGTGAATTCACGGGAGAGGAGTTAATTACTCCCCTAATTAACATGAATGCATCTTAATCCACTGTCCTCAGACAGGATATGATTAATATAACGATTTATGCTAGCTCCATGACTTCGCTTTACCGAGTCATCTGAGTCCTCAAGACTCCAGACGTTAATTACTCTACTAATTATCATGAGCCACTAATTGCTATACCCCAGAAAGGTAATTAGTCCCGAGAAAATTACGTTAACACAAATACTGACAGACTCTGACAGATCCTCTCCCACTACGTGAATTCATGATGAGAAGGCTAATTACATAATTAGCTAGAGTGGTCAATTGGTTGTCACACGGACAATTAATTACACGCGAAACGTATTTCACACAAGCTCAATACTGTTCTCCTATAACAGCTCTCACTCACTCAATAATAAGTGTGCACCCCTTATCCAGTTAATTACTCTAATTAACTCAGTGAATCCTTAAGTCCTCAAAACAACTTAAAGAAACAAAGTAACCCCAGTGTTACATAGGTCACACTACAATGGCATGCAATACAACATAAATGCAGCGCCCACATACAATTGCGGCTACTGCAACTCGTTAATTACTGTACCCACACAGTAATGACACACGGCTGTCAACAACAAGAGTATACGAATATTACTGCCCCCCTTTATCTTGCAACCGTTGCAAGGGACTACTTCAGCAAGACAATTTACGTTAATATAAAGCACCGTCGCTACGCGGACAGCTGGCACTAATTCTCTTAATTAGGCAATTAACAAATCAATTGCTTGCTCTCATTAAGTACTGTGAATTCCCCTGAATAATCAAAGAGGCCCCTTAAAGCCTCAACACAGTTCCTAGGGCAGTAATATTGTATACCTGATAACAACACTGCACAAACCTACAGCATGATGATGCCTTCAGCATACCCCACATGCTAATGACATCATTAGGCAATCAGTCAGCAATCTCATCTTCTGACTCACCACACAACACAGTACATAAAAACATGCAAATGAACACATAGACATGGCATTCACATAATCAATGAAAATTATATCACCAGAAAAATGTATCCCTAACTACACAGATCTCAGGGTCTACACTGACATCCCTGCAACACTGACCTGCCTACCTCTGCAATGATATAATTAACATGCAGCACTATGGCTTAATCTAGTCTGCACGATTTTATAGAATCAACAACTGGATCATTTATATGGTTGATCTCTACACTGACCGGTTACATACCCGAGTCAGTCTACACCCTTATATATAGCTATATATCTACAGTGTGGTCCCGTGTACAACATCCATCTCCAGGTACCGCCCTACCATACACCTGGACGTGCCACTGATAGCTGTCTCTCAGCTGCTTCCCTAGCCTGGCAGGGCTATGGGACATCACAGCTTTTACCGGAATTTCCTCTAGTCCTGAGACACTGTTACACAATGATTATTGTACTTACGTTTCTTTAAATCCTCAACACAACATACATTTCCCTGGTCACTACCACTCTGGCTGTAGAACACCCAGTTCGCTCCTCGTGTGTCGACTATGTGTGGCCCTAGGCTGTCCAGGGAAAGTGGCCAAAGCATGTGGCCAAAACAAGTGGCCACCTCGTGGCCCTAAGGGGGTGGCCACAGGTAGCGCATGACGTCACAGCACCCCACCCGGGCTGAGCTGGCGCGCGGGGTGGGGTGGGGGTTTGGCCAGGGTGGCCTGGAGGGTGCCCCCCCCCCCCTCCTGGGCAGCTGGCCATGGTGGCCGGCGGCGTCACCACATGGCGGACCCAACAAGGTGGAATTTAAAGTCCAACAGGGGCCTGTAATAACACCTCAATTACACTGCCCTTATTCCACCAATTGTCCATTAACACTAGACAGGATACTCAGACCCGAGGGATGAGGGATCAATCTGATACACCATGAGGCCTGCTGCCTCATGGGTTAACACTGTAACTGTCTCTTAGTTTGTTACTGCTCCTGTCGTACTCATCGGCCCCACTTTCACGCAAATTGGGCCTTGACACAACCCAGGATGGCAGGAGTGCCATGCACTATGCGTAATCGGGATGACACAGCGATTAACGGGGGGTGGAGGTGGCAGGCTGCCACCCCCACCCAAAAGTCACCCCTTCCAGCTTGCTGCCCCAGCTCAAACTGACTATTTGGCAGGCTAAGGGAACTCAAAATGCCCATCTCTCCCCCCTACTTATGTTGACCAATCAGCACTAAGCCGGCACTGTTCCCTCGTGCTGCTCCCAATCACAGCTGTTCACGCCAAAACTTAGCTAGGAGCAGAGATGCCTAAACCAATCACAGACGGCCTCACCCTGCGGCGTCCCACGACGTCACAAGGAGGGGGAGGCCTAGGACTGGTGCGTTGCCTCACATGGTGTGGGGGGGGGGGGGCGACGTTCACCCCACTGTCCCCACCACCTCTAACGGTTTTAGTCAAGTATCCTCTCACACCACTCACTCTCAACTCCCATCCTATTTTCACAGAAACAGGAAAAGTCTGTAACTCCCTCTACAGAGTAATCATAGACTTCTGGCTAGCCTCAAATGATAGTCCATAGCATGAGCTTTCATGCAACACACCACAAGTGTATGTTAGTTTGAAAACTTCTTAACTAGAGTCCCTACAGCGACTAGCCTAATCTAGAAAACTAGGAAAACTAGCTGAAGGAATCTTCATTCCCTCACAAACATCTGTGAGATCACCACATTTGTGGACAGGGGGTTACTCTCGATTTTTTTAGAATATCTGGAAAGGTTTGGAGTTCAAGTGACTTGTTGAAGAGCAATGCAATAGCAGGGGCTAAAGATCTGGAGGCTTTTTTGTAAATTAAAGTTGGTATCTCCTCTAGGGCACTAGACTTGGTTTTAAGGGAAAGGATTATCTCATTAACGTCAGTGGAATTAATAGGCTTTAGGTACAGAGACTGTGGATAGTTACCTGTAAGATAGTCCTTAACATCAGTACTGGAGGATGGAATATCATTTGCAAGGGATGACCCAATGGAAGAGAAGAACCAATTGAACTCAATAGCAGAATCAGAGGCTGAAAGCTGACCATCGTTATTGGACAGGAGTGTTTTGGTTTGTAATTTAAAATTTTCTTTGATCCCAATATTTGTGAAATTGTGCTCTAAGTTTTTTTAATGTTGCTCTTTATTTGGGTAAATTTATCCTCGTAGTATTTAATTTTGGCTTATCTAATTATTTTAGATAGCAATAACGAGTAATTCTTTGAAAATTCTTTGGAGACGGTTCCTAACCAATACTTCTTCTCAAGGTCATGTTTTTTATTAATGGATTTAAGTATTCCCTTTGTAAGCCAAGGATTGTTTAGCCTTTTGGTTGTGACTTGTTTCATTAGCATAGGACAGTGGGTGTTATAAAGGCTGAGAGTTTTTGAAGAAAAGATTGCACTGCTAGGTTGATGTCCCCTATGTTACCTAACTCGGACTCCCAGTTGACATTAGCAGCAGCAGCTATACAATTGCCTATAACAGTTTCATTGTGCAGCCTAAAGCTTAACTCCCTTGTCTCTAGAGGTGGTATGTTAATGTTAGTTAAGAGAAATGTGGGGTAATGGTCTGTAGTGCTATCGATGATTATCCCTGAAGTAAGCGGGATAAGTCCCCTGCGATAATTAGATGGTTTTTGTTCAGTCTGTTATCTAGTATTAGATTTCTAAGGTTTGAGTTGAATTCGGACACATCAGTGTTAGGAATTTTATAGACTGCACCCACAGACAGGACAGACTCAGCACCTTTGACTCGGAAACTGGCGAAGATATACTCCCCACAGCAGTCGCTACTTCTAATTACTTTTAAGCATGTTAGTTCTTGGTGGTAGTAAAGAGCAGTACCACCACCTCTCTGAATTTGATCACAGTTGTGAATTGCCGAGTAGTTAGGCATGTTAAAGAGTTGAGTAGTATCCTCTTTTAACCACGTTTCAGTAGGTATAATAAAAGAGAATTTGTTGTCAATAGTTTCAATCAAGGCACTAACATCATTAAAGTGTTTACCTAGGGATCTAACGTTCAAGTTGTTTACAGAGATATTGTGATTATGTGTTAATACATTGTTTACATCATGTGCTGTAAAATATCTGCAATTTTGATCACTGAAGTGATGATTGTCATAGATAGTCGACAAGAGGTTTAGTTCTGGGTCTATACTTGTCTGCATAAAAAGGCTGGTTGTAGGAAAACAAGGCAAGAATGACAATTACAAAATAGAATTTTTATATAAAAGGGGGAGAAATATATAACAAGACTACAAAACAAACACAAAATTAAAAAAAAAATGAGGTAGCTTATAAGGGGCTTACAGGTACTCTCAGGTACACTGTAAGTAATAATTTGCATTTTGAGACACAGGCAAAGCCAGGGGCACAATGGAGTAAGGCAGTATGGCGATGCTACGCAACCTAGGTAATAAATGAAATCAAAGAAAAAAGTTGAATAATAAACATAGGCAAATTTAAGCTAAAGATTATTAACTATAAGTAGTTTAGTTATGATCGTATAATTAATAAGATCTAAAGAAATATTAATGCACTCAGTTAATTAAGTCCAATAAATGACTAGTAAAAAGTAAATTAAAAATTAATTTAAGAAGTGAAACAAAGAGACTTAGGCTACCTAGCCTGCACTAGGTGACAAGGGGGGGTTAATTATGTTGACTCACTGGTAGTGATATTATGGTGAGACAAACCACATTGGGTGAGGAAAGTGTTGAGGTAATCCTCAGTAGCAATTGTAAACATTTTACCTACTGAAGTCTTTCTTACTTTAATCAAGCCATCTCTAACGAAGCACTGATGAATCGCATCTGGGTTTTGATGACGGATTTGACGCAGACGGTAGAGGAGGTGCTGTCTCTTTCTAGCCAAGCACTCGTTGATGTAGATTCCCTGTCGTTGGGATGCAGCTGTCCGGACAAGATGCGATTTCGTGGACTGGGAAGCCAGCTTCAGGCGAATTTTCCGCTGGTTTTGTCCTGATGGTTTTTTTTGCCTACTCTGAAGGCAGTAATAATTTCTGTTTTGTTTAGAGTGACCTGCAATTGATTTTTTAAGAGATCCTGAACCATTTCAATACACTTTTCACCTTCGCTTTCCACTGGAATAGCTTGGGACGACACAACTACAGTCAAGCAGCTTTTGCTGATCTTGTTCATCCTGGGTGACAGAACGTTGGGCGGATAATGTATTGATACATACAGTCATTTTGCTGAGAGCTTCCTCTTGTTTTATTATGGTTTCATCAGATTTCAGACGAATGTTTTTGTGAGAGAGAGTCTCTCTAGATTCTCCCACAGCTGACTGGAATGGCTCATTGCTGTGCACAGTGCACCGATCTTGTGCACAAGGTCCTATTTCAGTTAACCCTGGATAGTGACCTGGTATGTTGGGTATCTCCAGAATGCCCACTTAACCAGGAACACTCTTATAATATGAAGGCCGCCGTATGTCCAGGCAGGAAGTAGATACAGGGAGTTAAGCATACTTGTCACCAAAGGGTCAGTGAGTGCATCGGTGGTGGAGCATGGGACAGAGGGGAGACGCTAGCGGCGTCTGACTTCTGGGATCAACCGGCGCGATGGACAATAACAGCTATGACGTGGTCGTGACGTGTTCATGACGTCACTCCTGCTACTGCTCATCGAACGAGCTAATATGATTGGTTCCCGCTCATTTGCTGCAATGCCATTGGTCAAAATGTAATCCCCTTGTGTGTGCCACAAGACGCCCTGAGCTTCAGGCATTCTTGTGAGGGATCTCTAGCAAAGTGGACGTGTTCTGTTCTACCGGCCAATAGACTGAACACCGTCTATTCCTCACCGTCAAGTTAACTCAGCGTCTCTACGATATACTACCATACTCGCCCAGAATCACGAGTGTGAATATATCGTTCAGAAGCCTAAAGTGACAAATCTGCAGAGCGAAACAGACTGGTATCAGGTAACCCCTGGTGACAAAGATCGTTGTGAGTGACTTAAGAGTGAACTACGGCAGTGCTGCCGCCTAAGTAACCTGTGTGTGACTTTACCACGGCCGCCGCCACTCGTCCCGAGCGGGTACCCCAGTACTCCAGTACCTCGAGCGCCCGCCGCCGCCCTCACTACTACGTGACGTCACCACTTTACTCATTGCCAGAACCAGTGTGTGTGCGGGTGTCTGTCTGTTAAGCATACAGCCCGCCCTACTGCAAGTACCCTCCGTGTCTACGAGCGAAGCCAGCTGTCAGGCCACCTACGAGTGCTTGTATAAATGTGCCTGAGTGAGTGAGTGAGTGAGTAAGGAAAAGGTACCTATCTGTAAGTACAAGATCTTGTCGTTGTTTATTGTGTCTGTGTTGATCTGAGGGATCAACCACAGTTCTCACCTTCTCATACCTGTCACAGGTCATAGGTGAATCGACGGTGAATGCGTGTTTATCTGTGTGGTATCACGGCATTTCACTAGTCTGTGAATGTGAGCTTCACATACACCACACATTAAGTTATTGTGTGACATTATTATTGTGCATGTTATTGCCTGTTCCATTGACAGTGTAGTTGTTGATTTATTGCATATCATCATTACCGAGTATCCGGTTGGAACTCTTGTGATCCCTTTGCATACCGGCAGTTAGGTTGCCATGTTAATGATTGGCTGTCAACTGTGTTAAGTTAGGTGTTTCTCCACGAGTGGATACGAGTCGTTTAGCCAGACATCAAGAGTCTCGCTAATATAACCATAGCTTTGCTGACGCCAATCTAAAGTAAATCAAGCACCCTGTGTATTAGTGGTTAAGTTAGTAAATATACTACTGTTAAGCTTTATGCGGTGTTTCCGGTGAACCACTTCTGAATACTGCAATAGTACACAAGGCTTCAGCTCTAAGTGTCTTCAACACCGAGTTGCCTATAAGTCACAAACTATAAATGTGATGAGGACCCTAGGAGTCCCTTAAAGTGTTAAATCATTGAGGAGATTCCCACGACCAACGTGGAGCAGGACCAGGTGAGGCTAGTCTGAGAAGAGACCCTCAAGGACTCTAACTCGACCTTGCTCCCAGGCCCTGTACGGTTGCTCTCGTATTTTCTATTCTGCAAATTCCGACAGCATCGTGAAGCGTCTGCCACATGTACATTGGCGACGTACGCATTGCAGTCGTGAAAGCAAAAAAGAAAAACCCACAGTTTTCCTAACGGAGATCATTCAAGTCATGCTGGAGTTGATCTTAGCTAGCCCTTAAGTTTCTAATATCCTCACGGAGGAGGGTAATTTCTTGTTGTTGATGATGGAGGTTCGAACGGTTTGCTTGGTTTTCAGTTTGAAGATTCAGGATAATCGCATTTTGAGCCTCAAGGACTGAGCACAACTTTTTGTACCACTGATTATCGGCCCAGTTAGGAAAATCCGGTGAGGGACCAGTAGCACGCTTGAATTTCATAAACTAGGATGTAAGAATGGTAATAGTAGATGATTTGGGGGACACAGCTCCCTGGCTCAATGGGGTGGAGGGGAGAGCAGCACCGCCACCACAGGCCCCAGAGCTTCCAGAGGGAGAAACACGATGACTGTCAGTATTTGTCGGGATGGATGCTTTGTTAGGGGCTTTGTTGCTCTTATTTACCTGCGCAGTCATGTTCCTGGGAGACATGATAGGTTGAGGATGACTGGGGTAAATGTTGTGGTGGAAACTTGCATCAGGCAGCGCGGTGGTGGGCAGAGGCGGGCAGCAGGCACTGGTACTCACAGCCAGAGAGGATTGTTTTGAATTTAGTTTTGCGCTGGAATGAGTCGATTTGGGTTGGTTACTTTGAATGTGCTATGACATGCTTGGACTCCATGTACTTAGCTGCCTGTAGGTGGTAGTCTACATCATCTGGCGGTAGTTTAAGGGCTGAAATACAGCGTAGAGTGAGGAGCGTAGCGCGCACTCACCAGCAACAGCGTCAGCGACTCCCATATGTCGACTCGACTCATATAGCGACTCTCATAGCAACTGTACACCAGTTGATTGACAGTTGAGAGGCGGGACCAAAGAGCCAAAGCTCAACCTCTGCAAGCACAATTAGGTGAGTACTTACCACACAGTTCCAGAGGGGTACCCACACTTACCACAGACTACCAGAGGGGTACCCACACTTACCACACAGGACCAGAGGGGTACCCACACTTACCACACAATACCAAAGGGGTACCCACACTAACCACACAGTACCAGACGTGTACCCACACTTATCACACAGGATCAGAGGGGTCTCCACCTTAAGACACAGTACCAGACGTGTACCCACACTAACCACACAGTTCCAGAGGGGTACCCACACTTAAGACACAGTACCAGACGGGTACCCACACTTACCACACAGGACCAGAGGGGTACCCACACTTACCACACAGTACCAGAGGGGTACCCACACAGTACCAGAGGGGTACCCACACTTACCACACAGTACCAGAGGGTTACCCACACTTACCCAACCCGCTCCCGCACAAGATTGCACATATATAACTTATTGCTAATAATCAATATATTGCTTATGAACTAGTACATATGTGGTATATTCCCAAATATATTTTTTTCAAGACCCAAACTCTTCCTCACGTACCAATTTACGTCTCACAGTACCCGTCCATCAATTTACGTCTCACAGTACCCGTCCATCACCGTAGACAGCAGAAGAGTTGTGATTGGTTCAATTATAATGAAAATTATAGTTTTCAGGTCCCACATGGGTTGTGAAATTTACCTACTTTTGTCCATGCTCTTATAATATAACAGATCAGCTACATCCTATTGAAGGCTCGTAGTTTTATTTTGAGAAATATTAGGTGTTCCTTGTAAATTATAATAAGCACTATAATTTATTACATAGAATACAAGTGCTTCACCAATCAACATTATGTACACTAGTTGGTGCTTTAATAATTTTTAAAGAATGAATTGTTGGAACGTCAACAAAAAACGATGTTACGTTGGAATGTTTATGGGGTAAACTACTGCAAATAGGATGGTATTTATTTATTTACTTATATATATACAAGAACGTACATTGGGTTTGTGAGAATACATAGCATGGTATTTACAATCTTGTAAAGCCACTAGTACACACAGCGTTTCGGGCAGGCCCTTAATCTAACAGATAAATTTAAGTAGGCAAATTCCAGCAGAATTAATAAAATGATTAAAAATACATTACAAGAAAAAAAATGAGAAGAGTGAGATTAGTAAGTATATTAAAGCACATTCGTATATTAAAGCTCTGAATGATTACATTGACAGCATGATTGGTAATTTAAATAAAGATTAATAGGCACCATACAGCAAATTGATAGCACATATAAGAAGACAGCAATGATCACAATGGTAGAGTTGTTCGGATTGGGTACATTAAGATTGGGTACCACTAGATACAGTGCAATTTTAAAGCAACAAGGTAAAAACTATGAAGATGAAATTAGGAACTTTTTAGTTTTGTTTTTGAATGACGCAAAAATTGGACAGCTTTTCAATTCATTAGGGAGTGAGTTCCATAGACTGGGTCCCTTTATTTGCAGTGTTTACACAGATTAAGTTTGACTCTGGGGATATCAAAGAGATATTTATTTCTGGTTTGGTGATAATGGGTTCTATTACATCTGTGCAGGGAGAGTTTCACAGCAGGATTTGCATTTAAGAACAGGGTTTTGTAAATATAGTTGACACAAGAGAATTTGTGGAGTGAGATCATGTTTAGCATGTTTAGGGTGTTAAACAAAGGGGCTGAGTGTTGTCACAGTACTGAAGCTGAATTGCATTAGTTGATTTGCTTCCAAATAAGATGTAGTAGGTCTTTTCTATGTTAAGTGTTAGTTTGTTGGTTGACATTCATAAGTGGACTTCTTTTAGTTAATTATTAACAACATTATTTAGTGTATGTGGGTTGGGGTTAGAGTAGATGAGGGTAGTGTCATCAGCAAACAATATACGTTTCAGAATGTTATAGACATTAGGCAGATCATTAATGTATATAAGAAATAGGAGAGATCCCAAGATGCTGCCCTGTGACACTCCAACGGTTAATGGTAGAGTGGGAGAGGTTAAATCATTGATGGCTACACATTGGTGTCTATCACTATGATAGGATTGGATATAGTCCAGGGCATTGTGGTGTTTGTGTGTTACTGAGGAAGTCTTGGTTGTAGGGTTGATGTAAAGTCATGACTTGGTTACTGACTTTAATACTTAATATGATTACATGACTAGTAGCTACCAAGCTTGGCTGGCGTCCTGTACGCTCTCTTGTTTACCTCCTCTCTCTGGCGTCTCAGCCGCCGCACATAGAAAACGGATGGTACCATTTTCTGTGAACATGACATCCCTCCTTTTCTTTAAAAAGAATGAATACAGGATGTCTACCATGCGTGTAGCACAAAGCAAAGTTATTGACACAAAGTAAGTTATTAACATATCAAGAGATACTGCATACATTTAAAATTAATTAAGCACAAAAAATTTAAACAACTTAATCTTTTCCACAAAGGATTTCAATGTTAAAAATACATATGCAATGTTAAACAAACATGAAAGAAACTGTAATACAAAGTTACAAAATATTGAATGAGATATCTGCATTATTCAAACAATATTAAATTTAGTTTAGCATAATAAGTAAATACTTTTCATTACATAGGAACACAATTAATCATCAAATCGTGTAGGGCGTTTAACATGACGTTTAGGACGAGAGTCCTTAAATGCAATAACATCCCTTGATGAATTGTTTGTCGGGTTATAACTATTTTTTTCTTTTTTCTTTGCACGACTTTGCACTTCATCATTTTCTACACTAGTTGGAATCACTTTGAAATAAGCCATATTACGTGTTATACTATGATCTCTATTACTAGCTGTTACCATAGTTCCTTTTACACTAATCACTTTATATGGTTTTGTATCATACGGCATATCTAACTTTCCCTCTTTTTTCTTTTTAACGAGAACAGTGTCACCAACCTTTATGAACTGTTCCTTTGCACGTTGATCATGAGCAATTTTCATTTTGCCCTTGGCTAGTGCATCCTTCTGAGCGAGACGTTTATCCGTTACCTCGGCTGGCATGACGGGTAGTGCGATTCTCATAGGACGTCCAAATAAAAGTTCGCCAGGCGACTTGCCCAGTGTTCCATGTGGTGTTGCACGGTAGTTCCTGAGAAAAGCATACATAGCTTGTTTCCAGGATCGTCCTTCGGCATGAGCACAGCGTACCGCTTTCATGAGAGGTTGCATGAATCTCTCAACTTCTCCATTTGCTTGGGGATGTAGTGGCATCACACGGCGGTGTTTGAATCCAATATGCTCAGAAAAGTTGACGAAGTCTTGTCCATTGAATGGCGGTCCATTGTCTGTCTTGACAACTTCAGGAATGCCAAAGTTTGAAAAGATCTTGTCGAGTTTCGGGATGACGGCCTTTGCAGATGTGGAATTGATGATTTCTACTTCTGGATACCGTGAGTGATCATCAATGACTACCATCAAGTACTCTCCAGTTGGTAGTGGTCCGCAGAAGTCCATTGATACTTCCGTCCATGGTGCAGCAGGTAGTGGTGAAGGTTGTAGAGGTGTTGGTCTTGAAGTATCCACTGCAGCTTGGCAAGGGACACAGGCATCATGCATATCCTTTGCTTGACGATCAATGCCAGGAAACCACACCTTTTCTCGTAGCAGCTGTTTCGTCCTAACAAGACCTTGGTGTCCTTGATGTGCAAGCTTCAGAGCACGTTGCTGGAGAACAGCTGGAATCACGATACGAGTACCTCGCAGCACAGTGTCGCGTTGTTGCGTAACACTTAATTCTGTCTGGATGCGTTCAAGTGCTTTGAATGCATCTTGGTCAACTCCTGAGGGTGGGATGCCTGGAAACTTTTTCTTAGTCAATGCATCCACTGTTGCTTGCAGAGTTGGGTCCTCCAGGGTTGCAGTACGGATTTCATCAAGAGTGAGAGCCTTAGGGACTGCACCACAGAAAAGGTTACAGAGTGTACATATTCCTCGGCAACTTGCTGATGCTTGGTGATGGTGAAACTGTTGGCAGGATGTCGACTGATGTAATCAGCGGGATTGCCTGCACCCGGCTTGTATTTCACCGTAAAGTTGTATGGTTGCAGACGAAGAGCCCATCTCTCAATGCGAGCAGGACTTTGGATTATTGAAGATGGTCTCCAAAGGTTTGTGGTCAGTGACCATCGTGGTGAAGGGCGCACCAAGCAGATACACATTGAAGTGTTCACAGCCCCATACAAGAGCAAGAGCTTCCTTCTCTGTCTGACTGTATCGTTGCTCAACATCTGTGAGAGAACGGCTGGCGTAGGCAATTACTACTCGGGAATCTGGTTGACCAGGTTTGTGTTGGGCTAAAACAGCACCTAATCCAACAGGACTAGCATCCACCGTTAATTCAGTGTCCATTGATGGATCAAAATACGCAGCAGTCGCATTCTCTACTAGTGCATCTTTCACAGCATCAAATGCATTTTGCTCGATATCGCTCCAGTACCATGATGCGTTTTTCTTCAGGAGCTCACGTAGAGGCTTCGTAATGGTAGCAAAATCTGGAATGAAGCGAGAACAGTAGTTTGCCATTCCCAGAAAACTATGTACTTCAGTGGACGTTGAAGGAGGTGCAGCGTTCTTGATATCTGCAACTTTCTTAGGATCTGGAGACAGACCTTTGTCACTAAGTACATGTCCAAAGAATTCAATTTTATGTTGATTGAACTCACACTTTGCTCGGCTTAACGTCAAATTCTTTTCTCGTAAGCGTTGCAATGTTGCACGAAGAGCTTTGTCGTGTTCAGCTTGGGTACGGCCATAAACAATGATGTCATCAGACATGTTGTCAGCATTAGGTATGTCTTGCAATACCTGGCTGATGATGTGCTGGAATACCTCGGCAGCACTGTTAATACCAAAACTCAGGCGCTTGTACCTATACAGACCTCGATGTGTCGTAAACGTTGTGATGAAGCGACTCTCATCATCAAGTTCAAGCTGATGATAGCCCTTGTTTAAATCTAACTTGCTGAATATAGTTGCACCATTCAAGCGGTAGATCATATCATCTACAGTCGGTGTAGGATGGCGTTCACGCATTATTGCCTTGTTGGGAACACGCATGTCCACACAAATGCGTATCTCATCTGGATTCTTCGGCTTTGGTGGAGTGACAATTGGGCTTACCCATGGTGTTGGGCCTGTTACTGGTTCAATGATATCTAGTTCTATCAGCCTATCCAGTTCGGCATCGACTTTCTTGCGAGTATGGAATGGTTGTCGGCGATGTGGTTGGGCAACTGGAATTACATCTGGGTTGATATGCAGATGTACTTTGCTATCAGTATAACAACCTATGGATTTAAATCGATCAGAAAATTCAGCAACAATAGCATCAACATTGTTTGCAGATTCCACTGCTACAGCATTAGAAAGCTGAAGTAGCCCCAATTTGGTTGAAGTCTTGTAACTGAGTAAAGACTCCTTTGCATTCCTAACAACATGGAATGTAGTAATGAGCATTGCATTCTTTGACTTAATCTCTGCAGTGAAAGTTCCAATCACTGGCAAGGCTACCTTTGAAGCATAGGCAGTGGCTTTGCCATTATAGTTCTCAAGCTTTGGGAACTGTTTTTTAAATTTCTCATAGTGGCACTCAGCAATGGTGTCAATGTTTGATCCAGTGTTAATGAGAACCTTAAGACAAATACCAGCAATGTATACACATGTCTCTGGGTTGTTTGGAAGATCATTCCATTCTGTGATTGCTTGTACTCCATAAGTATAATCACATTCACTGTCATCTGAGACTGGTTGTAATGAAATGTTGTCTTGCACATTATTAACATTCTGGATATGAGGTGCAATATTGTGTTTACCACCTCGACCCCTATGACCTGATCCTCGTACAGTGCTTTTATTCATTGACTGTGGTTTCTTTAGTGCGGAACGACACATAGCACCAAAATGACCTAGTTTTCCACACTCATAGCACTTCTTACCTTGAGCAGGACAAACATTATCTTGGTGTGGGTAGTCTCCTCCACAATTGTAACATTTATTGTTGACACCCTCTGATGTGGGTCGTTGTGACTGCTTGAGCCTTGTTCCTTGACCCCAGTTGTGACGTGGTTCTCGGCTAAATTTACTGTTAGGTTTGCCATGATATCTTCTTTGATCACGGTGTCCTCCCTGAACCTTACGTACCTCATCACTGTTAGTAACAGTGGCAGAACCGTTATTGGCACTGCACTCCATGACACGAGCATCACGTGCAGCATCTTCCATTCGACGAGCAATATCCAGTATCTTGGTAAGAGAACTTTCATCATCAACAAGTTCTAGAGCTCTTCGACGGAGACGTGTAGATGTGCATGTTTCAATTATTTGCTGTTTGATTTCTTTGTCAACATCAGCAAACTCACAATGGGCTGCTAAACCCTGCAGACGTGTGTGGTATTGATCCACAGTTTCATTGGAGAGTTGTTTTGCTCTCCTGAAATGCATAATTTCCATAGCAGTATTTTGCCTTGGTTTGAAATGCTCTGTTAGCTTGGCTTTGGCAGTGTCATAATCTTTGGCACCACCAGTGTCTTTCAGTGTGTCAAAGATGTCACAAACTCTATCACCTGCATAATGAAGTAGAAAGGCACGCTTTTTTTCAGCACTTTTGATGTCAGAAACTATCAACAAATTTTCAAACCTTTTAAGCCATTTGACCCACCTCTGTGACAGGTTTGTCTGGTCACAGTCAGGATCAAATGCAGGAAACTGAGGTATATTTGCCATTTTTACTGAATAAATGTAACTTATCACTTAAATGTTCCTCAGAATATTAAACACTTACTGCACTGTATATGTTAGTCAAGAATTCACTGTAATTACTTTAATTTTGCAAAGCACACAAGCATTTTAATGCAAAAGTTCACAACAGTGCACAATATAGCAGCAACTGACTTCTTACCTAGCCCTTGTGTACATGTGTTGTTCCTACTCACAGCAGCAGCACAGCAGTTGGCACAGCAGTTGGTACAGCAGCAGTTGGTACAGCAGTTGGTACAGCAGTTGGTGCAGCAGTTGGTGCAGCAGTTGGTACAGCAGTCAATTCAGTGTGATGAATTTTGTAGCACGAAGCGTCGTTTCGTAACCAAAACATCAGGTTTTGTACACATCAATGCGTCGTTTCGTACACAACGTCGGCAGATTCCTCAGTACTGTTTCTTCAGCACAGCTTGGGTAGCACACAGCTTGGGTAGCACACAGCATTGGTTAGCACACAGCATCGTTTAGCACACAGCATTGGTTAGCACACAGCATCGGTTAGCATACAGCATCGGGTATGGTGCTCACAGCTTCTCTTCCTCCTCCAGGCAGCATGCTTCTACCTTGTGTTTGAAACTGAACAAATACCTGCGTTCACAGTTCATCCTCGTCGCCAATGTGGTGTTTGTGTGTTACTGAGGAAGTCTTGGTTGTAGGGTTGATGTAAAGTCATGACTTGGTTACTGACTTTAATACTTAATATGATTACATGACTAGTAGCCACCAAGCTTGGCGGGCGTCCTGTATTTTCTTGTTTACCTTCACTCTCTCTGGCGTCTGCTCCGCCACACATAGAAAACGGATGGTACCATTTTCTGTGAACATGACAGGCATGGCCTCGGATTCCATAATGATGGAGTTTATGTATGAGGCAGTTGTGATTATCAGTATCAAAGGCCTTTCTCAGGTCAATGAAGAGTCCAATCGGAAACTCATTTTTGTCAGGGGCTGAGTAAATTATATCATGGAGACTAATAATTGCATCGTTGGTACTCTTTTGGGAGCGGAAGCCAAACTGACAGAGGCTAAATATGTCAAATTTTACGAGGTAGAGCTGTTTGCAGATATTTTCTTCAAATATTTTTGATATTATGGGTTATCTTCTTATCTTGAGGTTATCTTGAGATGATTTTGGGGCTTTTAGTGTCTCCGCGGCCCAGTCCTCGACCAGGCCTCCACCCCCAGGAAGCAGCCCGTGACAGCTGACTAACACCCAGGTACCTATTTTACTGCTAGGTAACAGGGGCATAGGGTGAAAGAAACTCTGCTCATTGTTTCTCGCCGGCGCCTGGAATCGAACCCAGGACCACAGGATCACAAGGCCCGCGTGCTGTCCGCTCGGCCGACCGGCTCCCTTGGGTAGCCGGTCGGTAGCCTACCCAGCAAACTGGGTAGGTTTGATATTGGTCTATAATTGTTTATGTCTGCCGGATTACCGCCTTTATGAACTGGCGTTACTCTTGCTTTTTTAAGGATGTCAGGGAAGGTATGACACTACGGATTTGTTGAACAGCAGAGCTAGGAGTGGCGCAAGGGCATGTGAGGCGCTCTTGTATACAATGGATGGGATTTCACTGATGTTGCCAGCTCTGGTTTTTAGTGAGTGTATGATGGACACAACATCTGTCAGGCTGACTGGTGAAAGGAGAAAGAGTTTGGATAGCTACCTGAGAGATATGTGTCTGAGTCCGTGGGATTTTACTGGCAAGGTTAGCACCAACCTATGAAAAGAAGCTATTAAATTCATTTGCCATTTCTAAATCAGTTGACGGAGTAAAGCCGTCCTTAGAGAGTGTTATCTGGTTGTGGGAGTGTTGTTTAATTCCCCGGATGTTAGAGATGGTATTCCATGTGCTTTTCATGTTGCCTTTTGCTTCTTTGAATCTAGTCTCATAATATGAAAGTTTAGCTTTTCTTATGATACTGGTAAGCACTGATGAGTACCTTTTAACTACTTCCTTTGTAATTAGGCCATTCCTAAATTTCTTTTCATATTCATGTTTTTCGTTGATTGATTTGAGTATGCCACTTGTGAACCACGGATTGTTTATTCTTTTGTCAGTTAATTGTTTGGTAAGGAGGGGACAGTGAGTGTTGTAGAGGCTTAGAGTTTTGGAGAGAAAGAGGTTAGCTAACGAATTTATATCGTGAGTATTATTGAATTCAGATTCCCAGTTACTATTGTGAAGTGCATTTGAGGGATTGCCTAAAGCTCATTCACTGTGTAGCTTGAATGAGAGTTTCTTGATTTCTGGTGGTGTTATGTCCATGTTTGCTATGAGGAAGGTAGGATAGTGGTCAGTTGTTCTGTCATAGATTACACCAGATGTAAGGGGAGCTGTTATATTAGTCCATAAGTGATCCAGGATAGTGGCAGATGTTTGATTGACTCAAGTGGGCTTGGTGATTGTGGAGATTAGCATACAGGAGTTCATGCTGTTACGGAAATAGTCAACTTGAGGGGTGTTTTGAAGACCCAGGTCAATATTGAAATCACCTCCTAGAATGATGCGATTTTGTGTTGAGATTGTTATTTATGATAAGATTCCTTACGTTGTCTGAGAATGAAACTATGTTGGTATTGGGAAATCTATAGACGGCACCGATAGTCAGGGAGGATTTAAGGGATTTACTGGAGAACTTGGCAAAGGTATTCACAATAGTTGTCTCTGTCACTAATGACACTATTGCAGATGAAGGTATCTTTGTAATATATTGCTGTGCCACCTCCTTTTTTATTAGGCCTGCAGTTATGAATGGCTTTATAACTAGTTAAGTTGTAGAGTTGGGTAAGGTCTTTACTTAGCCAAGTTTCTGTTAAAATGATGAATGATAATTTAGTACCTAGTGCTGTGAGTAGTGCATTTATATCATCAAAATGTTTACCAAGTGACCTAACATTTTGGTTGTACAGTAAACTGATAAGCAGGTGCTATTTAGGAGTTTGGTTTTTGCAAGATTTGCTGTGTAATGCCTGCAATAATGATGATCAATATGCTGATTGGTGTAGATATGAGACAGAAGATTTCGATCAAGATCAATATCCGTATGCATATAGATGCAAAAATGTTACGATACAATAAGACAAGCAATTACAGGAACAGTTAAATACTAAATCTGCTGTAAATAGAAAGTAATTATAGCAAAACACAACAATAAATGTAAGTACACAAAAAATAGAAACAATTAGAAGTAGAGTAAAGATCACCATAGATAGCCAGGAAGGATACAGAAGTTAGGTTAAGAGAGAAGACAAAAAAACAGTAGACTGAAAAAATTAAAATATAGCAAAATAAATAAGACAAATAATAATCGTATAGTAAAATAATCTTAAAGATAAATTATTTTATATAGCTTAGTTGTGAATCTATAATTGGTAGGAACTTAAGAAAACAAAATGAGCTCAATAATTAATTACAGTAAATGATGTATAAATCAAATTACAAATAAATTTACAATTTAATCAAATAACAGGGTAAGATTATATTTATGAGTAGGATCTTACTATGACACTAAGGTAGATGCTTACATAAATACTAAATCTGTTGTAATTAGAGAATTATTATAGCAAAACACAACAATAAATGCAAGTGCTTAAAAAATAAAAGCAATTAGAAGTAGAATAAAGATCACTAGATAGCCATGAAGGCTATCATGGTTTTCTCCACAAGTTTGGTGGAGAAAACAAAAAGTCAGTAGAGACTGTCTACATTAATATATAACAACAAAATAATGAGACAAATGATGATTGTAAAGTAAAATAATCTTAAAGATAATTAATTTTATTTAGCTTAGTTTTAAACCTATAATTAGTATGAACTTGTGAAAACAAAATAAGCTCTGTCACGCGTCGCTCACCTTGGCCTTGTGTAACATGAGGTTACAGTTAAACCTCATCATGCGGGGGATCGTGCTTCTGACCCTATAACCTCACGCCGTGGGACTTCACTCCCTCCACTATGGTATCACATATCACCCCCAGGGAGCTCTCCTAGTCATGCCTCAAGACCGGTCACCACTTGACCTTAGACCCAAGGGGGAGAGGAGAAGGCCCAGCCGACACCACTAAGCTCAATCCTGCAGTATGTTACTCCCCCACCGGGCATGCCCACCTATGCGTGCAGAGAATTTGCCGGACTTCCGGCCATAGCCTCACTTCTACCTCTTACCTTCTGGTCGCCAGCTGGGTAATTCTCTCAGCGCCCCAGCAACGCTGTTAATTCGAATATAATATATTTACAGCAGCCTTGGATCGTACTGTATGCTAGCAGTACTAGAACTCAAATGTAAAGTCGTGTTGCCAACTCAGGGTCACTCTTTAGGGAATGCCAGTACCAGTGTTCAAATCTAATGTGTTGCCAGCACAGGGTTTCTCTCTATGCCATGCCAGTAACAGTACAGTGTAATCATGTTATTAATCACAAAGCTCATTGAGATGGAGGTTACACCAAAAGCAGTGATAAAATAATAAAAAGCTTACTCAAAGTAAATTACAACACACGAGATACATGTATGGACTTATGGAAATAATAATAATAATGGTGACAGCAGCGCTTCTCTGGTGGCCGCCAGCAGCTTGCATCAGCTGATGAATAAAGGGATCACTGCCCCCTTCACTGGGCAGCTTCATCCACGTCGCTCCTCAGTCCTTCACGGGCCGGCCACACGCTGTCTTCACCACTCAGTAGAATGATATATACGAGCTGTCCCACAGCCTAATATACTACTATGATTTATAT
The DNA here is from genome assembly GCF_040958095.1 of Procambarus clarkii. Lineage (NCBI taxonomy): Eukaryota > Metazoa > Arthropoda > Malacostraca > Decapoda > Cambaridae > Procambarus > Procambarus clarkii. Next base: position 31,239,765 of record NC_091156.1, on the reverse strand, counting down.
GCACTCTAATAAATGCCAAAACATAATAATAGGCCTATCTTGTCTAACAACCAAGGGAAATATGGGAGGGAAAATAATCTACCTTAACATATCCTGTCCTCAGATACCTAGGCTCCTGTCGCTGTTCGCTGGGTACTCCGTTCCTCGCGTTGTTCCGAGCATTCTAGAAGCATCACCAATCCATAGGCGTCGTGAAGATCCCCGTCATCTCTGTGCTCATTCCCTGAGTGAAGTTCCTGGGCATTAGCTCGTCCAGTCGTCACTGCACACGTCGTCCCCTCAAGCACTCCTTCACCGAGATCACACTCAAGGATCAGGATGCACCTTCTCCCTTCTGAGTTCCTAGTGGGCGTGATCCAATCACCACAGCTCTGAATACTTTGGAGTTACACTGACGGCGAGTCACTCACTCCTCCAGCCGTCGTAACTCTCTCGACTTCTTCAAGACTCTTAGCACACGGTCCTCGGCGCCCTTACACCGCTGGATTAGGCTTCCTCGCACTTCCTTGAAGTACCGAAGTCCTTGTTAGTCACCATATACTCGTCAGGCTGTGTATATCCACTTAAGGAGGCTCCTAGACCTCGGAACTCGAGAGCTCAATTGGCGCACGTCCGCTCTCAACGAAGCGCCAAGTATCTCCGAGCGCCTGGCGTTCTGCAGGCGGCGGGCCAGGTCTCTCGGTGACGTCACAGACCCAGGGGCGGGCTCTGATTGGTCAATGAAGTTATGTGACCTCAGCCAGCCAATCACCGACCAGCGGGACGCCGCACACAAAATGGTGGATTTGCAGCCCAGAGGGCGCCATTTTGTTGTACCCAGGGTGCGACTTTTCCACTTCCCTGCAACTTTACAAATGCAAGTTTCTCCCCAAATAAGCAACCATTCTGGAAGTCTTATACCTCAAAAGATTCCCTGCACCTCAGAGAACCTGCAGGTAAGCTGATATGACTCTTACTGCTGTCATATGGGAGAAATTGGAGAGGGCACCGTCACATTTCAATAATTAATTTCAATAAATGACTTAAATCAGTACAATTAAATTTAAAATTTAAAAAGAATAAGGTAAAATTAGATTTAAGAGTAAAATTTTACAATGATACCAAAGTAGATGCTTGCATAAGTGCATGGAGACTTGACTGATTACTTAGGAACTTATATGGATGAGAGAACATTAGTTCGGTAAGGCAGAGACAGCGCCGTGGACTAGGTTAGACTAAGTTATGTTTGGTTCTGACACTCAAAGAGTTATTTTCAGTATTGGCATTGGTCGGGTTCAGGTTTTCAGATATACCACAATCACTAAAGAAGGCCAGTAATTGTTGGTCACACTTTATTTCATATCTTTTTCCTGTACTTTACTTCTTTACAATGATCGTTCCATTCCTAGAGTAGCATTGCTTGATAAGACCAGGGTTTAGTTTGCGAATTTTACGCAGCCTGAAGAGGAGGGATCCACACTGCTTTGTAAGGCACTCATTTATGTAGAGGTTCGTTTTTTGTTTAGCAGCTGATTGTATGAGGTCAAACTTAACAGCGGGATTTGCAAGTTTGATGAGCATTCTCCTACTGCTATGGGAACTGTTTTTATCTATCCTGACAGCTGATTTGATATCAACATTGACTTTGATCTTTGAATTAAGTAGGGTGTGGGCTACGTTACAACAATTCTCACCTTGTTGTTCATCAGGTAGATCAGTAGAGCTAATTATCAGGGAGTCATGAAGTTGTTGCTGCTCTTGGTTGTTTTCGGAAACCGCCTGGAGAATCTGAAGGAGATTTATTTGTTTTTCCAGCTTTTGAAGGAAGTCACTTTGAGCTGAGAGGGTTTCCTCGGCCTGGTTCTTATGTATTTGATCCATTGCGTCATCTGCAACAGCATGTAAGTTGAGAATTTCTTGGTTGCTGTTCGTCGGCGAATCAAAGAGGCGGTCTATAGTTTGTTGTTGTTGGGTGACTGTGGCTGGAGGGCCGAAATTGCATCAGATTGCAGGAGCACTAGGTTGTGGAGTTTCTTCAGACATGGGTTACTCCTCAAGGGTTTGAAGTTAGTACAGGGAGCCATAGATTAAATAAATTCTAAAGCTTGAGTTTTGAGTTGAGTTGAAGGCGGGGACTGGCAGAGAGGAGGGAGAGCGGATGCTGTGTTTACCAACATTGGCGAGGATTGCAACATTGCCAGTGTTTCATTCAGATCTCTCTGAGTTATGGATAAAGAGCGAGAGGCACCCCTACCTTGCTTGTTGCTATGTTTAGGCATGTTTTCGGCGATAGACTCTTGGTAGTGTTTCCAGAGGTAGATAATTGGAGAATGGTATAGTGTCAACTACCTACTGTAGGATGGGTCCACTACCACCTGTTAGGTGGGTAAGGGGTCCATACCCCTTGTAGGATGAGTCTGGGCCCAACAACTGCCCATAGGATGGGTATGGGGACCACTATCATCCACAGGATGGGTATGGGGTCCACTACCGCCTACTGGATGGGTATATGATCCTCTACCACCCACAGGATGAGTATGGCGTCCACTACCGCCTGCAGGATGGGGATGGGGTCCACTACTGCCCACAGGATGGGTTTGGTGACCACTATCATTTACAGGATGAGTATGGGGTCCACTACTGCCCGCTGGAAGGGTATATGTTCCACTTCTGCCCAAAGGATGTGTGTGGCGTCCACTGTACATCCCATAGGATGGGTATGGGGTCCACAATCACCCACAAGATGAAAATTGTGTCTACTACCGCCCACAGGATGGGTATGGCCTCCGTTGCCGCCCACAGCATGAGAATTGTGTTCAGTACCGTCTACGGAATGGGTATATGCTTAACTACCGCCGACAGGATGAGTAAATCGTCTACTACCGCCCACAGGATGGGTATGGGGTTAACTACAACCCATAGGACACGTATGGCGTCCATTACCGTCCTCAGAGTAGGTATTGGGTCCATTACCGCCCACAGGATGGGAATGGCATCTATTCGTTGCCTTCTTGGATGTATGTTGGTTGTAGTTATACACAGTAGACACTTCAATAGTTTTATTGAGTGAGGCAACAAGGTGTATAACTGGCCAACCGAGGTCCAACCTGCTCTGGGTTCGTAAGAATACTGAGGCCTGCTGGAAGCACGGCTGGTGCCGCTCTATCTGGCATGACGTCAGAGGCCTACTCGCCTGTGATTGGTTATGTATCAATCATCATACAATTTGAGTATTAACACCTCTCGGACACGCTACCAAGTCGATGTCCCTTGTCGACAAACCCTGGCTAGCTATATAGTTACAATGATACTGAAAGGACCTCGCTGGCATTCAATAATGGCTTACATGTGAAATTTGCAGAGTAAACATTAAAGGGAGATCAGGTGTGAAAAATCATGGTAACAATGCTTTAATTAAACTAGAGCATTAAGAACATATATATGTCTAATTATCAGATATGAACAATACAACTCAAGGTATTGCCTAACCAAAATTATTAACATGTGTTAATGGCATGTGCTTGGGAAACAAAACAAAATTAAAGACAATTATTTACATTAATGGAACAAAAGATCTGACCTAACAACCACAAACGAATTTTAAAATTAGATAATGAGGATTTTTTTTTGTTAATGTACAATATATTTACAATATATTTATAAGCTATATATACAAGACCTGGATCAAGAAGACTAACATCTGAGTGATAGCAGTCAGGATTCACTGGCCTCAGTGTGGTTGCTAGAACATTAATGAACTTTTTTTATGACAAGCACTGTAAAAAAAATACAAATGGCAGTAGACTTAACAATGGCATCTAATTTATGACATAAAATAAAGTTGAGAAAACTTCATTATACTATATATATAACGGTAATAATAAGACACATGTGGTGGAAATACTGCAATGAATTTTGCAAAACAAAACAAAATAACTGCAGAGTGCACTTAATTATAAATGCTGCGGATATCTACACCTAACTCATCCAGGGCACTATACAACTCTGGCTCTGACAAAAGGTCCGGAACAGATGAAACTGCATGTGACAAACTATAATCTTGAGAGGTAACCTCGTTATTATCTAGCCAATGGACATGTGGTGAGTACACAATTGAAACGAGAGGTCTAGATCTAAGATTATAGGTAAAGAAATAAATAAATGTTTATTAAGGTAAGGTACATACATACAAGAGGTTATACAAAAAATGATAGATTTATAGATAGAGCTAGTACATACAATGCCTAAAGCCACTATTACGCAAAGCGTTTCGGGCAGGAAAAACATTACAGACTAAAACTTAATACCAATTATGATTAAAGTATAAAATGTGTTGAGAACAAATAAAAATAAAAAAAGGGTGGAACATGGCAGAAAAAGCAGCACAAATACAATTAGGTCGACAAACAGCGTTGTTTAAAAAAACAGACATGGGTTGACAATATAGGGGTATGGTAGGTTACAGGGAATTTATAAGGTAGTTCTTAGTTTTTATCTTAAACTGGTTGAGAGAAGTACAGTCTTTAACATGATTGGGAAGGTCATTCCACATTCTGGGTCCCTTGATTTGTAGAGCATTTCAAGTTTGATTAAGTCGTACTCTTGGAATATCAAAACGGTATTTGTTTCTGGTGTGGTGCTCATGGGTTCTGTTACAACCTTCAATGAAGCTTTTGAGATCAGGATTGGCATTACAGTTCAGCGTTTAATATATGTATAATACACATGAGAGGATGTGCAGTGACAATATCTAACATATTCAGTGATTTGAGTAGGGGTACCGAGTGATGTCTGGGGCCAGAGTTGGATATTGTCCTAAAGGCAGCTTTGTGTTGAGTAAATAGAGGACGTAAATGATTTTGGGTAGTAGAACCCCAAGCACAAATAACATAGTTGAGATATTGATAGATGAGGGAGTAATAGAGCATCACCAGGGCAGGGCGAGGTACATAATATCTGATCTTAGAAAGAATGCAACAGTTTTTTATTTATATATATATATATATATATATATATATATATATATATATATATATATATATATATATATATATATATATATATATATATATATATATATTTAGAATGTGTCCCTGGAAATTCAGCTTGTGGTCAATGAGAACGAGGAATTTGTCATCTATTTTGTTACAAATTTGGATATTGTTTATCCTGAGATTTATTTGATGATACAGGAGAGTACTGTCTCCACTCGACTATCCGGACTGTATGGGAAGGACAACGAGCCGGATAATCACATGTTCCGGATAATAGTACTTTTTCACCTCTGAGTCCAAAAGGGACCATTTCCGACAATTTTTATACCACACGCATGATTTGAATTAGTGTGTGGGGCTGATGCATGGGTGGTTAGCTGCCTAGCTGGTAGGTGGGCAAGGAAAGTGGGTGGGCAGGCAGGGATAGGTGGGTTCAGGCAGGTGGGTTTTGGATGAGTGGATGGCAGGTAGATGGGCTTGGTGGGTGAACAGGTTCGAGCAGCCAAGTGGGTGAGCAGGCAGGTGGGTGAGCAGGGAGGTGGGTGAGTGGGCAAGCAGGCAGGTGGGTGGGTGCATTGACAGGTGGGTAAGTGGGCGTGCAGGCATGTGGGTAAACAGGTGGGTGGGCAGGGAAGTGGGTAAACAGGTGGGTGGGCAGGGAAGTGGGTGAACAGGTGGGTGGGCAGGGAAGTGGGTGGATGGGTTGGCAGGTGGGTAAGAGGGTGTGCATGCAGGTGGGTAAACAGGTGGGTGGGCAGGGAAGTGGGTGAACAGGTGGGTAAGTGGGTGTGCAGGCAGGTGGGTAAACAGGTGGGTGGGCAAGGAAGTGGATGAACAGGTGGGTAAGTGGGCGTGCAGGCAGGTGGGTAAACAGGTGGGTGGGCAGGGAAGTGGGTGAACAGGAGGGTAAGTGGGTGTGCAGGCAGGGTGGGTGGGCAGGGAAGTGGGTGAACAAGGTGGGTAAGTGGACGTGCAGGCAGGTGGGTAAACAGGTGGGTGGGCAGGGAAGTGGGTAAGTGGGTGTGCAGGCAGGTGGGTGGGCAGGGAAGTGGGTGAACAAGGTGGGTAAGTGGGCATGCAGGCAGCTGGGTAAACAGGTGGGTGGGCAGGGAAGTGGGTAAGTGGGCATGCAGGCAGGTGGGTGGGCAGGGAAGTGGGTGAATGTTACGGACCCGAGTCCAGCGTCGTAGCACGGAGCGGTGATGACAACGCCATCTGTGGGTCAGCTCCCGAAACCCCCTCCAAATGGACGAAGCCATCTAGTGAGGACAGGATATACCGGCCACAGGGCCTGGTTTCCCGTCTTGATCAGCTCATAACATAGCCGCTGCTGACCTCTGGTGAGGTGGCGCTTAGACAGCAACGCCATCTATGGAGTGGATAGGTGGACGTTTGTGTCTAAGCCGGTAAGTGAGGTGCCCTAGAGTGTAACTAGTACTGATGACGTGTCTGATTACAGAGTCGACCTGGGACTGCTGTATTGGACGATGTGGCAGTCTACCCAAGGCAGCCATAGTATCTCCATGTGTTTGCTGCAGAAGCTGTGAGTCACCCCCCTGGATGAACACTGTTGTGTTAGCCTGCCTGTGACGTGGCAGAACCAGGAATTGTCGTACCCGGGGCTGACTGGTGGAGAAGACTAGCCACTGGGGTGTTGAGAGAGGAGAGTGATCAGCGGAATCACACGAGGCTCCTTCCTCGGGCTCGCAACCCTAGTATCGGTTGTGGAGTGGCCTACGCAGCAGAGCTGATTGGAACCTGCCAGCTACAGACTGGATTTGTGGTTGAAGGCCTCCATGACGGTGCACCCAGTGGGACTGTGATTTGGCTGGCCTGTGGCCTGGGTAGATTCGCCTAGGGAATCGAAGGATTCATCGTGAGGCCACAAGAAGAGAACCAGGGCTATTCATCTTGAGCACCGTAGAGCATCCTGTGTCTTCAGAGGAAGACAAGTTAATGTACATAAGTGTAGTTATAGCCCCAGCGAGTGACTGTTTATATATTTATTTATTGGTGGTGGTGAATATATATTTAAATTTAGTGCATTTGTATCCCTTCCCCTTTAATTTACTTGCGTTATGGAATACACCCCTCGAAAGCCACTACTAACTTGGGGCCGGATACCCAAACTCAAATAACATCAGAGAAGAACCCCAGTTGCGACCCAATAGGGCCGTAACAGTGAACAAGGTGGGTAAGTGGGCATGCAGGCAGGTGGGTGGGCAGGGAAGTGGGTGAACAGGTGGGTAAGTGGGCGTGCAGGCAGGTGGGTGGGCAGGGAAGTGGGCGAACAGGTGGGTAAATGGGCGTGCAGCCAGGTGGGTGGGCAGGGAAGTGGGTGAACAGGTGGGTAAGTGGCGAGACTGGAACAGAGACAGACAACATGTGTGGTGTCCTGCCTGGTCACCCCCCCCTCCCCCACCTCACGCCAGCCTTCCCATCTCCGCTCCACATGTGTCGACAGACACGTGGGTGTTGACACGCTGTACGATGACTTTTAACATATGCGCCTTAAGTTCTGTTAAATCCCATTTTATTTTATTGTATATATTTAAATGAATAAATAGCAAACAAAATACTGTACTGTACTGTTCATCTATTATAGTGTTATTTAATTAATATGTGTAACTAGCTCTCCACAGCAATAAGAAAACAATATAATTCTTGCAACACCGCCAACGCCACCTTCCTTCGTTAGGCTTATTAAGTGAGTCCCATACACACAACAATAGTTTTTCCTCCTTCCGTGACCAACTCCCTTCCTCCCTTCCTGACCATCTCCCTCCCTGACCATCTCCCTTCCTCCCTCCCTGACCAATTCCCTTCCTGACCATCTCCCTTCCTCCCTCCCTGACCAACTCCCTTCAGCCCTCCCTGACCAACTCCCTTCAGCCCTCCCTGACCAACTCCCTTCCTGACCATCCCCCTTCCTCCCTTCCTGACCAACTCCCTTCCCCCTTCCTGACCAACTCCCTTCCTGACCAACTCCCTTCCTCCCTTCCTAACCATCCCCCTTCCTGACCAACTCCCTTCCCCCTTCCTGATCAACTCCCTTCCTCCCTTCCTGACCAACTCCCTTCCTCCCTTTCTGACCAACTCCCTTCCTGACCAACTCCCTTCCTGACCATCTCCCTCCCTGACTATCTCCCTTCCTCCCTCCCTGACCAATTCTCTTCCTGACCATCTCCCTTCCTCCCTCCCTGACCAACTCCCTTCAGCCCTCCCTGACCAACTCCCTTCAGCCCTCCCTGACCAACTCCCTCCCTCCCTGACCAACTCCCTTCCTGACCATCTCCCTTCCTCACTCCCTGACCAACTCCCTCCCTCTTTTCCTGACCATAATCCCCCAGGTGGTCCCTCCCAACGCTCCCCTCTCTCCCGACACCACCCACCTACCCCATCCCCTCCAACACCATGGCCTTGAGCCACAGCTGTAAGGATTAATAGGTACGGCCCACCGGCTCAAATTTTTAACTGATCAAACCGGCTTTTATCCGGCTCCCATGGCCATTTTGGCTGGATATTGAGATAACTTTATCCGTTCACGGTTATGGCCGTATAAGGGCGTTTTCCGGATGTTCGAATCCCAGATAATCGCAGGGTTACAGTATATAAATGAACATTTAGACCATATGAAGTTAGCTAAAATGACTGTTGACGAGACTGATGAGGAAGATGACAATGAACTTACCCAGACAGATTCTCCTATTGGGACACCACCTTCTGTGGTTGACAGACCACTTGATGTACTACTTGAGGTGCTAGTATGGGGTTGCTGTACATCAAGTGGTCTGTCAACCACATAAGGTGGTGTCCCAATAGGAGAATCTGTCTGGGTAAGTTCATTGTCATCTTCCTCATCAGTCTCGTCAACAGTCATTTTAGCTAATGTTCATTTATATACTCTCCTGTTAACAAATTCTTAAGTCTGTACTTGTTACCTTTGATAAGCTCGATTACCTTGTATGGACGCAAAAATTTCTTAGTTAACTTGTACATAGGGCCAGACCTGTGTTGGTTAAGTACCATTACTTCAGATCCGATAGTTATTTTACTGGGTTTAGCTGCATTCCTTGCTATAGTGAACTCGGCTGTAGCCTTGGACAGTTGTTCTCGTATTTTCTTGAATACTAGTTGCATTTGTCTACGCTTCACTTGAACAAAATCATCTACGTTATATAAGGGCGTAGGAGGTACATTAATCAATTAATTAGGGAGGATCTTATCTGTCCCATAAAGAATAGCGTGAGGTGTGTCACCTGTAGAAACATTAATTGAAGAATTTATGGCACACTGAATTAAGAGTATAAAATCATCCCAATTGTTGTTATCAAAATTCAATGTGACTCTCAAGTCATCTAACACTTTCCTGTTAGTATGTTCTGCTAATCCATTACTTGCTGGGTTGTAAGGCACGATACTACATTTTTTAATGTTATATAAATCACACAAGCTAGTTAAAATACTATTACTGAATTCTGGACCATTATCTGAAAGGATTACTTTAGGCATACTATATCTACAAATTATTTGGTCATGGAATGCACTGGCTATAGTTTCTGCTGTTTTGTTCGGGATAGGAACTAGTTCGCAAAACCATGAAAAATTATCAACCATTACAAGCAAGTGTTTATTCCCTTTTTCTGTTTCTGCAAAATTTGTCAACAAATCCATCGATACTCGTTTCAAAGGAGCTTTAGTTGCTGGGTACACCTGAATTGGATTAGGTCCTGCTACATGTCCCATGTGCTGTAAGCAGGTTAAACATCTGTCAAACTAATGAGCAATCTCCTTAGCCATTTTTGGCCAAAAATACTTCAATCGACCTTGTTGGATTGTACGATCCTTTCCTGGATGTGCACTTGCGGGAGCATCATGGATAATTTATAACACAGTTGGTACCAAGACAGCTGGAACAACTAACTGACAATATTTCCTCAGGGCTGTCCCAAACTTTACTACTCTACACAGTAAATTGTCTAACATCACTAACTCCTTCAATGGTACTGGAGGTTTATGAATCGGGCGAGTGTCTTGCTTAGTCAAAAATTTAATGACGGGTGCCCATATGGGGTCTTGTCTCTGTTCCATCTCGACTATTGTAGTATCTAATGCTGGGTAATTTAAATGAATTGCAGCTACGTGTCGAGAAAACGCATCGGCTACAATATTTTGCTTTCCTGGAATATAACCAAATGTGGGATTGAATTCTTGAATTGTGAGCAAATATCTAGCAAACTTTCCAACTGGATTCTCATTTTTGAACAAGGGAATTAATGGTTGGTGATCTGTAAGAACATGAACTGGGTAATTATAAATTGTATCCCTGAAATGTTTAATTGCCCAGACGACTGCCAAGGCTTCTCATTCTGTTGCGCTATAATTTTTCTCTTCTTAAGATAATGTATGGCTAGCATAAGCTATTGCGTGATCTCTGTGACCTTCTGTTTGAAGTAATGCAGCACCTAAACATATATTACTAGCATCTGTAACCAACGTAAAAGGTTTAGAAAAATCTGGGTACCTAAGGACAGGTGACGAAATCAAGGCTGCCTTGAGTTTTTTGAATGACTGGTCCTGGGCCTCTCCCCAAACAAAGGGTTCATCTTTTCTTTGCAACTTGTAAAGTGGAGCTGCTATAATACAGAATCCAGCAATAAATGAACGATAAAATCCTACAAGACCTGTGAACTGTCTTATGGCTTCTGCGGTACGAGGCGTTGGAAAATCACGGGCAGCGATAATTTTTTATTCATTCAATGTAATACCTGAAGGTGTAACTGTATGACCTAGGAAATTAAAATAAAATAAAATAAAATAAAATGTTTATTCAGGTAAGGTACATACATACAAGAGATTTTACATAATTTGATTGATTTATAGATAGAGCTAGTACATGCAATGCCTTAAGCCACTATTACGCAAAGTGTTTCGGGCAGGAAAATCATTAATGACTAAAACTTAATACTAATTGAGTATAAAGAATAAAATATGTTAAGAACAAATAAAAATAAAGATAAAAAAGGGGGAAACATGGCTGAAAACGCAGCACAAATACAATTAGGTCGACAAACAGCGTTGTTTAAGAAAACAGACATGGGTTGACAATAAGGTAGGTTACTAAGGGAACTAGGTAGGCTGTAAGGTAGGTTACAGGGAATTTATTAGGTAGTGCTTCGTTTTTATCTTAAACTGGTTGAGAGAGGTACAGTCTTTAACATGATTGGGAAGGTCATTCCACATTTTGGGTCCTTTGATTTGTAGAGCATTTCTAGTTTAATTAAGTCGTACTCTTGGAATATCAAAACTGAATTTATTTCTGGTGTGGTGCTCATGGGATCTGTTTCAACCTTCAATGAAGCTTTTGAGGTCAGGATTGGCATTATAGTTCAGCGTTTCATATATGTATAATACACATGAGAGAATGTGCAGTGACTTAATATCTAACATATTCAGAGATTTGAGTAGGAGTACCGAGTGATGTCTGGGGCCAGAGTTGGATATTGTCCTAATAGCAGCTTTGTGTTGAGTAATTAGAGGACGTAAATGATTTTGGGTAGTAGAACCCCAAGCACAAATACCATAGTTGAGATATGGATAGATGAGGGAATAATAGAGCGTCACCAGGGCAGGGCGGGGTACATAATATCTGATCTTAGAAAGAATGCCAACAGTTTTTGAAATTTTTTTGATATATTTAGAATGTGTCCCTGGATATTCAGCTTGTGGTGAATTAATCTTCTCCTTTAAAAAGGAACATTTTGCAAGCTTTATTTTTAAATTAGCTTCTGCGAGCTTTGCAAGTACTTTCTCAAGGTTCTGGAAATGAGTCTGAACATCTTGCGACATGATTATGAGATCATCAAGGTAAACTAGAAGAGTACTTGCTATCAATCTACGAAATAAATTCGTCATGAGCCATGAAAAGGTTTTTGGACTACTCCTGAAACCAAACGGCATTCTTTTGAAATGAAAATGACCATTGGGAGTACTAAAGGTTGTCAATTGTTTACTTTCCTCATCAAGGGGGATTTGCCAGAATCCCTGCAACAAATCTAACGTTGAGAATACTTTGTTTCGACCAATACTTTGCAACAAATCATTTAGGACTGGAAGTGGGAAACAATTAGGTATTGTTACTCTGTTAAGCTTCCGATAATCGATTACAAGTCTCCAAGTCCCATCTCGCTTTGGTACAAGAATTAATGGAGCGTTGCATGGCGAATTACTCGAGTCAATTACATCAATCTGTAACATTTCCTCTATGAGTCTATCGGCTTCTGCTCTCTGAGAATGGGGAAGATGGTAAGCTGGTACAAAAATAGACGTAGTTCCTTGTTCAAGAGGAATTTTACGTGTGATAAGAGGAGTGAGACCTAACTTTTCTCCTGGTAGAGCAACAACGGCTCTATTTCTGTTCAAAATTTCCAAAAGCTGAGCCACAGAGTCAGGAAAATCAGTAACACTTGCACCTCTGGCTGAGATCCCTGTTCTCCTGGTGTGAGAGTACAAACAGTATGATCCATGGAGACATCATTCACAACTCGCACCAGTAATGAGTAATGGGCAAAATCTACAACATGGGTGCCAGACTGGAGATGGATGTCGGCATTACTAGTGTTTGCAATATACAATGTAACGGTACCATCCTGCACTGTGAGCCAGGAGGGTTCAACAAAAGTACCATTCACTTTACATGTTTCACTTTCTACAATCACATCCGACAACTCAGGCACTCCCTGAACCTTAACTCTTATTCTGGTGAGAGAATGAGAGGTGCAGCACAGTGTCAGTAGCCGTGGAACTACTGACTTCAGAGATGGAAGCTGCCAGGCGAGCAAGACAACGAGAATCCGTTAGGGCGCCCCTTCCAGAAAGTCCCAATACTCACTCTCCTTAACAACTGCACAACTACGATGCTTCATTCGAGTGCCTGTTTTCTTGGGTATACTACCACGATAAGGATCTGACAAACCTACGCTAGCAAGGCGGGTGTCAACAAAACTAACGTAGTCTGATTGAAGGTTGAACTCATGACCCTGTCGATACATGCTACACAAGGGTATGAAGTGGTCTTTGATACTAATGTTCCAATGATGGGGAAACAATGCAATATTTTCATCAATCATGGTGTACAGACCTACGAGAATGTCTCCAGGAAAATGGATATTGTCAACAACTAAACATGTTATAGACAATGTGACATCAACTAATTTGGGTGGGAGGTCAATTTCAACCTGAACTTTTACGTTATTTCCGGAAACACCACTTAGGAAAGGTATGGGTGACCGTTTTACTGTAGTAGGGTGCTTATTTGCAATGTCTCTAAGAGCTGAAGGCTTGACAATATTAATTTTTGCACCTGAGTCAAGAAAAACTTTTAAAACTCTATCATGTACAATGTCTGAGACAAGGGAACCATCACTTGAGACTGGACAAGTTACTACTTGTGACTTATGTTGTCTGGGATATCTGTGTCAGTGTCCTCCTCTGTCAAATGTCCAAATCTATTTTGGGTAGCTACTGAATACACAGAGAGGGCACTAGGACTGGCTAGTTTGAATTGGTTAGCGGATGGCCTTGGGGGTTTCCCGACGACATGAAGTGAACATTCTGAACTCCAGCATTCTGTGACCGAGTATTATATTTCGAAATTGCATTATAGCTGGGCTGGGAGTTGTAACTACGCGAGTTCTGATAATGTCTTGGTCGCTGTGCACCTCGCCAAGACTGACCGTTGGAGTTATGAGGTGGGGATGTCCTTTGCCTAGCTCTACAATCCGCAGTGTGGTAACCAACTTGTTTATGGAACTTGCAATATGGGAGCCTAGAATGATTAGATTGACGAGGGGGCCAAGGGAATTGTCTAGGGGGTGATGATCTAGGAGTGGACCAACAGTCCCTTGCGAGGTGGTTACTCTTACCACAATGCCAACATGAGGGAGTGGATGGTTGTGGACTATGGCGTCTCGGCAACTTATGAGGCGGCGAATTTGACTGGGGGCTACGACCATGGGTACGGTTCTGCGACCAAGAATTTTGAGAGTTTGTGGGAGGATGCTGAGAGCTTGTTACTACATTTACAGTATCAGAGGGTGGCAACAGTTGAGCACTTCGAGGAGCTAGTTTATCGGCAGCATTGTTAATAGCCTCAGACACTTCACCAATTTCATGTTTAACTCCAAAATTTTGTTGCTCAATGATCGGTTTAGTATGCTCTGGGGCATAATGAATAAAAGTTCTAAATGATATCATTTTGGCCAGAGCCTCAAGGGACAGATTATTGTCTTTATCTACCCAAGATGAACTAATCATAGCAGACATTAAGGCATACAGATCGAGACGGCTAGTAAACGTATTAAACGATTCACCAGGCTGCATGGTGGCATTGGCAATATTCTTGACTAACCTATACGGGTCGAGGTCTCCTTTGTTAACAAAGTGCCAGCGAAAGAAATCCTAAAATTCAGACCAAGACTGGAGGTTAACAATGGCTTTCTCATCAACAACAAAACGTGCATCACCTTTGGTTGTGTCAACAGCTGACCGTGCAATTGCCAAGTATTTGGCAACAGTATGCTCAGAAAAACGTGCGACTGTTTTCGCTTCAACCTTACTAAACCATGACTATTAATTAAGCAGGATTCACCAGCAAAGAGTGGGATAATTATTTCCTGAGCTGATCTCTGGACATTGGGATGAGCAACTGTTCCAATTGAATCTGAAGGGGTTTCAACAGTGGTAGGCATTGTCACTACCGAGGAAGTGGCAGTTGATTGCAAATTATAATTAAGTACACTAGGCATAAGGAATTGAGTACACAACAAAATTAAAACACTCAAAAAAATTATCAAACTTGGCTACGGTAAGGAAATGGCAGAATTAAAATTATTAAATTGTACTAGGCAACAAATAATTAAGAACAAGCAAAATTGTGAATTAAATTAGCAATCTGGTATGAATATGACTGGAATTAGAAGCATGTAAATTAATTAAACCAGACTAAGCACAACAATTTAGAATAAAAAATGGAAAGTGCAATTGCAAAATTTCATTAAAATGATTCAACACAACAAGTGGCAATGCAAGAAAAATAGGTTTAGCAAAAACAAACAGGACACAGGCACATGTGTAACATGCTATGGTAAAGTTTAAAATAAAATGCTGAAAGGATAAATTTCAAAGTTAGGCCTAGAGAAATATAAAAAAATTCTATGTTTTATTGTCTGTGGAAATCTCAAAAACAAATTTCTATTGTCCTTTGAATTTACTAATAACACTAGTAACACAATTAATGAATAATGGAATCACTGAAATGCAGGAAATATTGAAATGACTCAGGGAAACTGTGGAAATGGAGTACTGAAACAGCTCCAATATTTAACAAGTCACTTAATGGATAATTTACAGGATATTATGGATATTATTATGTAAATAACTTTTTAGAACTTGGCACATTGTTCTCATCTATCAATTACTTATCTCAGGGGTGCAATTCATGAGAATCACCAGTAGCCAAAATAGGAGGAACGTCGTGAAGATCTGAAGAGGAACATGCAAGGGTTTGTTTACATCTGGTGTGACAGGCAGCGCTCCTGGAGGCAGTGGCGCGAAGCTCGGGGGACCCCACACTAGGAATGTGTGTGATGTTGAGGGCGTGACAATAAATATATCGTCGAACGGCGAGTGAAGGCCAGTTGCTATGGAAGCGTGTAGACAGACGTTCACTGTAGAATGGTGTAGCAGAAGGCTGTAGCGATATTGAGAGGAGGAGACGTGGCACTGCGGCATCGTGACTGGGAGCTGGAGACGCTAGTCAGACGGTTGTAGTCTTTTTTTCACTATTTGTTTCCCAATAAATTGCACAACACAGCTGCAGAGCAGTTGAAGCTGTAGAAGATGATTGCAATAGCTAGAACGGTACAGGCAACACACAAGGCTTGTTGACGTGGGCTTGGGTGGCAGTGGTGGGTGGTGCAGGTTCCTAAGTGGCGCGAGATTCAAAATGGCTGGCGCGGGAATCTTCCTTTCTCCTCACTGATGAAATAGCGTTCTCACAGGAAAATATTGGCCTTACTTCTAAGACGTTAACCTAGAGTAGTGGTTGATGGTAGGACCCCGGATTGGTACAATATCATTGGATATCGATGTGTGGGTGGCAGGAGGCAGGAGGCGCTGGACACACGTGATGTGGGCACTTGAGATTTCGTCGCTGAGAAAATTAATTCTGAATCACACCGCTGCTACCAGTATTCGTTGCCTTCTTGGATGTATGTTGGTTGTAGTTTTACACAGTAGACACTTCAGTAGTTTTATTGAGTGAGGCAACAAGGTGTATAACTGGCCAGCCGAGGTCCAACCTGCTCTGAGTCTGTGAAAATACTGAGGCCTGCTGGAAGCACGGCTGGTGCCGCTCTGTCTGGCATGACGTCAGAGGCCTACTCGCCTGTGATTGGTTATGTTTTAACCGTCATACAATTTGAGTATTAATACACCCACTGCCGCCCATAATGATAAGTTTAGTGTCCATTACCGCCCAAATGATAGGAATGGCCTCCACTGCCGCATACAGGATGAGTATAGGGTTCAGTACCGCCCACGGGATGGACATGGGTCCATTACCGACCACAATATGCTTATGGGGTCAAGTACCGCCCACAGGATAGGTATTGGGTCCACTACCGCCCACAGGATTGGTTTGGAGACCATTGTCATCCACAGGAAGGTCAACTAACGCCGACAGGATTGCTTTGGGGACCACTATCATCCACAGGATGGGTATGTGGGTCCACTACTGCCTACAGGGTGGGTATGGGGGTCATGTCCATCCACAGGATGGGTATATGCACTACTACCACTCACGAAATAAGTATGGGGTCCACTACCGCCTACAGGATAGGTTTTGGGTCGACAACTACTCACAAGATGGGTATGGGGGGTCACTACTACCCACAGGACTGGTATGGGGTCACTACCACCCACTGGATGAGTATGGGGTTATTACCACCCACAGGATTGGTATGGGGGTCCACTACCACCCCCAAGATGGGCATGGGGTCCACTACAGCCCACAGAATTCGTATGGGGTGCACTACCGCCCACAGGATGGGTATGGGGTCCACTACTGCCTACACGATGGCTATGGGGTCACTACCACCCACAGGATTGGTATGGGGTCCTCCTCCGCCCGCAGGATGGGTATGGGGTCCACTACCACCCACAAGATGGGCATGGGGGTCCACTACTGCCCACAGGATTGGTATGGGGTGCACAACCGCCCACAGGATAGGTATGGGGTCCACTACTGCCTACAGGATGGCTGTGGGGTCACTACCACCCACAGGATGGGTATGGGGTCCAATACCGCCCACAGGATGGGTATGGGGTCCAATACCACACACAGGATGGGTCTGGGGTCCAATACCGCCCACAGGATGGGTATGGAGTCCAATACCGCCCACAGGATGGGTATGGAGTCCAATACCGCCCACAGGATGGGTATGGGGGTCCAATACCGCCCACAGGATGGGTCTGAGGTCCAATACCTCCCAATTTACGTAGGTTAATTATGATGTAAGATCGCTATTAAGAACTTAATTATAAACCAACCAAGAATTATATACTAAGAATTTCTTTGCACCCATCTCAGGTGTTAATGAAACCAGTCTCGACCCACTGGACAGGTCATAAACAACTCAAATTCAAATTAATTTTTTCAGGTAAAAGTACATACATAGATGACGAGTTACGAACATAATGTTGGATTTATAGATAGAGCTGGTACATATAATACCTAAAGCCACTAATACGCATAGCGTTTCGGGCAAACTGAACTATAAAACCATCTATGAACTATAACAACTGAACTATAGCACCATCTGTGCCAGAGAAAATTCAAAATGATGTGTGTGTACTTACTAGTAATGTTTTTCCAACAAGTGTAATAGGGAAATGTAGATCTAGGAATTAGTAATAGAGAAAGTCAATAAAATAGAACACACAGGTGATTGTATGCATGCACTTGGGAGTGCAGAGACAGGGGGTGTATACCTGCATGTGCGAGGACAGAGACAGGGGGTGTATACCTGCCTGTTGGAGGACAGAGACAAGGGGGTGTATACCTGCCTGTGCGAGGACAGAGACAAGGGGTGTATACATGCACGTTGGAGGACAGAGACGGGGGGGGTGTATACATGCAAGTGGAAGGACACAGACAGGTAGGTGAATACATGCATGTAGGTGGACAGAGAGAGGTGGGTATATACATGCATGTGAGATGAACGAGACAGGTGGTTGTATGCAAGCAGGAGGGAGGACAGAGACAGGTGGGTGTATACATGCATGTGAGTGGACAGAGACAGGTGAGAGTATTCATGCATGTGGGAGGACAGAGACAGGGGTGTATACATGCATGTCAGTAGACAGAGACAGGGGGGTGTATTCATGCATGTGGGAGGACAGAGACATGGGGTGTATACATTCATGTGGGAGGACAGAGACAGGTGGGTGTATACATGCATGTGGGAGGACAGAGACATGGGGTGTATACATGCATGTGGGAGGACAGAGACAGGTGGGTGTATACATGCATGTGGGAGGACAGAGACAGGGGTGAATACATGCATGTCAGTGGACAGAGACAGGGGGTGTATACATGCATGTGGAAGGACAGAGACAAGGGGTGTATACATGCATGTGGGAGGACAGAGACAGGTGAGAGTATTCATGCATGTGGGAGGACAGAGACATGGGGGTGTATACATGCATGTGAGTGGACAGAGACAGGGGGTGTATACATGCATGTGGAAGGACAGAGACAAGGGGTGTATACATGCATGTGGGAGGACAGAGACAGGTGAGAGTATTCATGCATGTGGGAGGACAGAGACATGGGGTGTATACATGCATGTGGGAGGACAGAGACATGGGGTGTATACATGCATGTGGGAGGACAGAGACATGGGGTGTATACATGCATCTAGGAGGACAGAGACAGGTGAGGGTCTTATGCAACTTGGGAGGACAGAGACAGGTGGTGTACCGTATATAGACCTGAAAAAGTGTAACATGGCGACAAGCAGGAAATATTTAATCACAAGACCTCCGACGACCATTCCCTTACCCTGTCATAAACACTGAAATATGACACGTACCCCTACCTCTGAAGCTACCCTGACCACAGGTCCACCAACAACATTTCCCTCCCTGCCTACCTCCCTCTATTAAATCTACATTTGAATACACATTGATATTATTTCTTTGTACTGTCATTGTACACCACGCTAGTGGGGACATGTGTGTAAATCGTACTGGCATTGAACAGCACGTTAGTGGGGACTATAGTGCGTCAGTTGTACTGGCACTGTACAGCCCATTAGTGTGGACTAGTGTGTAAATTGTACTGGCATTGTACAGCACGCTAGTGTGTAAATTGTACTGACATTGTACAGAACGCTAGTGTGTAAATTGTACTGACATTGTACAGCACGCTAGTGTGTAAATTGTACTGATATTGTACAGCACGCTAGTGTGTAAATTGTACTGATATTGTACAGAACGCTAGTGTGTAAATTGTACTGATATTGTACAGAACGCTAGTGTGTAAATTGTACTGACATTGTACAGCACGCTAGTGTGTAAATTGTACTGGCATTGTACAGCACGCTAGTGTGAAAATTATACTGGCGTTGTACATTGTACATGTATGTTTAATGGTTCTACTCTATTCACTTCCTCTATTACTAATTCCTAGATCCCCATTCCCCTATTACACTTGTTGGAAACACATTACTAGTAAGCATACACATCATTCTGAATTTTCTCTGGCATAGATGGTGCTATAGTTCAGTTGTTATAGTTCATAGATGGTGTTATAGTTCAGTTTGCCCGAAACGCTATGCTTATTTGTGGCTTTAGGTATTGTATGTACCAGCTATAAACCCAACATTATGTTTGTAACTCATCATCTTTACATGTACTTTTACCTAAACAAATGGAACTTGAATTTTAGTTGTTCATGACCTGTCCAGTGGGTCGAGATTAGTTTCATTAACACCTGAGATGGGTGGGAAAAAATTCTTGCTGCAAGAATTTGTATTCTCAGAGCTAACTAGGGTAACTAATATATATGTTTCCTAAATAAAAACTATAATTACAAATATTTAAAAATATCTGGTATGTTTCCGAATTTCTGATGATATAGAACATATTGTGGTTTATAATTAAGTTCTTAATAGTGATACTGCACCATAATTAATTACCATAATTTCACTGCTAGGTTAACTGCTGTTCACCTAGCATTAAGTAGGTACCCAGGAGTTAGTTAATTGTTATTGGGAGGTATATATCCTGAGGCACTGTATACAGTGTTCACAACAGAACAATGTGCAATCAGATCATTGTATACAACATACAACAAAATTTTCAGATCTAACCTTCATTCTTTCTCAAAAGCATAAAGGTTAGATCTGAAAATTTTGTTGATAATACACTCACACATTTATTGGGTCTTTTCATTGCCTTCATTTAAGCACTACGGCATTACAATAGTTATTATTACATTATACAGTATAATTTTGATTACAATTATTATTATTCCCCCCTCCCTGTTCAGCCTGTTGACACCATGCGAGGGACTTAGTGGGTGGCTGCCGGAGTGTGATGCTCCTTGGGACAGTCCTCTGTCCTTTTGTGGCCTTGTGCTCCTGCTGCTGTCCTCTCTAATTATGCTGAATGACTTTTCCTTTTCCTTCTGTTTCGTTTTTCTCCCCCCTCTTCTCCTATCTGCTTGTCGTTTCCTGCCGACCTTTTGCTTGTTTTGGTTATTCCTTTGGACTTCTTCTATTTTGACGCCCGGGTGCTTGAGGAGGCATACTCTTGCACCCGTAGAACTGTAGTACCCAATGTCTCGAGCGAGGGGACCCTTTTATTGTCAATCCCCCTTTCGTCACTGAACCCGATCTCGACGGACTGACGGTTCTTAAGGTGGCGTTTGTAGGGCGTATACTCACGACGCACCCCTAGGGGGCACCGGCATGATCAGCGATAGCTTCCTGTTGGGTGTCCTGCCTCTAATTGTGGTCCCATGGTGGGTATGGGGGCATATTCGTGCATGAATTTATCACTCTTCGTCTGTATGTCGTTGAATGTTTCTATTGTACCCTCTCAGGCTCGTGGGGTGGGCGACCAAGCCCCCGAGTCGGCCTGTATTGGAAGACCGGACTCTGTAGCCTCCGCTGCGTTGGGCCCCGACCTTGCTCCTCCTTTGACCGTCCTGACTTCTTCCCCCAGCTCCCCTCCCTCCTCTGTGGTTGGGTCGAGCCTCAAGCCCCCAGTGGTGACCACTTCGTCCCCTGGTGCGGCTAAGTCTCTCGTTGTGACTACTGCGCCTTTTGACCCCTCTCTCTCTCTGGGGGTTCTCAACGCCGTCCGCACCATGGCCGCACTCGCTCGATTCCTTCCCGTACTGATGCGCATAAGGCCTCGTTTGGTCCGCTTCATGGGCCAAATACTTTGATCTCCTCCCTCTTGATTCTGCTCCTCCTGACGATTTCTCCCTCCATCGGCATCTTGTAGATTCCGTGGATGCGTCTGTTACCTTCAACCCCACTTGTCTCGGTACACGTGTCATTGCTGCTCCTTCTCAGGATGCAGCTTCCAACTTGGCTGCCTTATCCTGCCTTGGCGAGATCCCTGTTCGGGTCTCAAAGAACGCTGGGTTGAAGGCCAGTGTTGGCACTATTCCCCTCCTGCCCCATGTTGCGACCGGTGTTCGGAATCTAGAGACTGCCACGATGACATTCGGCATATCCTCGATGGCCAAGGCCATTCTGTCCTCCAGGTAGACTCGTTTACTCGTCCCCCTCGTGGTCGTCGCTGTCAACCCCTTCGGGTTGTGAAGATCACCTTTGATGGTAGGACCCTTCCATCCTCTGTCATTCTTGCTGGTGCCAGGTGCTCTGTCCAGGAGTATATTCCTTCTCCTCGGCTTTGTAACAAGTGCTGGAGGTTTGGGCATGGTGCCCTCCGCTGCTCTGGGACTGTCTCTCTCTGTCCTTTGTGTGGGGGTTGTTACGTACTCCTAGCTGAATACGTATATAAATTTAAAATAAACTTGTGTTCCATTTCATCATATATGTACACACATTATATTTTTGTAAATTATCGTGTGGTGTGGCAGCGTCAGTGGAGACAGGAGCGCGGTTGCTTTTCACACGTCCAATACCTGTTAGATTCTGGAAGTTAGAATTGCTGGACCTGTTCAGTTTGGGAGTTCCAGATGTCACTTTTATTAAGTTTATATAATTGTTTATTTACTGTAATTAAGCAGGTGGCATTGTACTTATATATTTTGCAAGTAACTATTATATGTAATTTGCATTCTTATGTGTTTTGAGAACAAGTGGTTGTTCAATTAGTTTTAAATATTAAAAAGTCTTTAGTTTCCATCCCTCATCCTGGATGAGGCAGACGGGAGAGAATTATGGGTACAGACGGGCGCGAGTAGTCAGTAGCTTCAAGGGACTCGAAGGAATAACATGTGGGAGATAAGTCTGTTTACTTGTTGTTGTGCCATATTTTATTATATTATATTAGGTGAAAGACAATACTTTTTGTTTGTTGTATAAGTTAACTTGACCATCTGTGTTTTTATATTATACTGTCTTGAATATATATATTATAAGTTATATGTATATAACCTTCAGTCCTAAGGGAGAAATACTTTTAATTCTTAGCCTGTTATCATTCATGGGGTTATACTGGTGACCTGCTTTAGAGAGCAGCAGTGGTATCCCTAGACGTAATTAAAGCTTGGCTGCTGTAGGGTCACGAGCCGTAACGAACGATAGGTAACAAAGAGTTATGGGGGCCTGTGCCGGGAAATATTGTTCAAACTTAAACTTAACTGTGCTAATCTAACCTTGCCTTCCTATGTACCAGTGTGTCAAGTGTCTGTGTGTTTGTTAAGAACTATTCCATGTGCCAAGCAAGCCTTCCTGTGTGTCAAGTAACAACGTTTCACGATTTTGAGGTAAGTCATCCTATATATTTTGTTTGTGCAGTGAGGCCAAGCGAATTTTCAGTGTGGTGACAATTTTACAGTGAAGTGTAGTGCAGTGCCATTGTTTTAATTGTTGTTTTTAATCAAGTGCCAAGTGTTAGTAACGATGGAGGAGAAAGTTGTGTCGTTGTTGGCTCACCCAGACTTTGAAGGGATTCAGAGCCTTAAAAAGACTGAGTTAATACAAATGGCAAATCAGTTGGATTTGACCGCCAACAATAGAATGGTTAAAGCCCAAATTGTGAAAGTCATTGTGACGCATTTTGTTGAGAATGGAGAGTTAGATGAAGAAATTCTGGAGGAGTTAAGAGAAGAGACGAGTGAGCAAATGGCGTTAAAGCGTCTTGAGTTAGAAGCGCAAATAGCATATGCTAAGCTTGAAGCTCAAAAAGAACAGAGAATATTAGAACTTGAAGCTCAAAAGCAACAGAAATTATTAGAGGTGGAAGCTCAGCAGAGGGAGCTTGAGACTAGGCGTTTAGAACTTGAGGCACAAAATAGAAGATGTTTAATTGAGTTGCAACTAGAAGCCACAAAGAAGCAACAAGCCGAGGAACAAACTAGGCAATTAGGGATCAACAACAAATGGCTGACACTAACTTCAGGCTTGAAACACAGCGTATGGCAGCTGGGCATGGAAATACTAGTAATGTTTCAACAAATAGTGATAATAATCCCATCAGGATGAATATGTATATAGAGTTACCCAAGTTCAATGAGGAGGATCCTGAGGTTTTCTTTGCACATTTTTATAAAATTGCTATCAGTATGAACTGGTCAAGGGATCAGTGGGTAGCCATTATGCAGTCTCAATTTAAGGGGCGTAGTCAGGAGGTTTTTACATCCCTACCTGACGCTCATAGCTTTGATTACGAATTTGTAAAGAAAAGCATCTTAAATGCGTATCAATTTAATCCAGAGGCACACAGGCAGAAGTTTCGGAACCTAAGGAGGGTAAGTGATCAGACAATAGCAGATTTTACTAGTCAGAAGACGAATTTTTGCAACAGATGGTTAAAGTCACTTTCAGTCACTGAGTTTGATGCTCTAAAGAATCTTCTTATCATGGAAGAAGTATTGTCATGTCTCCCAGACAAGTTGTCTACTTTTATGGCAGAACAAAAGAATGTAACAGACATTTATGAGCTGTCAAAGCTCGCGGATGAGCATGAGTTGTTGACTAAGGCCCAGTTTACGGCCACTTCACCTAAGTCTAGTCGTAGAGTAAATTATAATGCTCACCGAACTCCTTATCAGAATCCATCCAGTCCTAGTGCTCCAGTTACTCCCATGAGCTCTTCTCTTACAAAACCTAATCCTGCTACTTCCTTGTCAGGAATTAAAATAATAATAAGGTTATTTCTAAACCTACAGTTGGTTCTACCAGTGTGTCCACTGTAAGGTCTTGTTCCCATTGTAAGAGAAAAGGCCATGGAATTAATTCCTGTTTTATATTGCACCCTGAGTTACGACCAACTGGTCTCATTTATTGTAGAGGTGTGCAAAATAAATTACCTAATAAACATGTATCTGTAAACCCCCAATTGGGTGAAACAGTATTCACCATATATGTCTTCAGGTGAAGTTTTGTGTATTAATGGGAAGTGGAAGCCAGTGGTTATTCTTCGTGATACAGGTGCTTCCCAAACCATAATTTCATCCAGTATTCTTTCTGATGTTGAAAAGAGAGATACTGGAAAGTTTGTTGTTCTTCAGAGTGTTGCAGGATGTAAAACTGTACCTGTAATAGACATTAATTTCAGATCCACCATTACACCAAGTTTATGCACTGTGGGTGTTAGTACACAGTTGCCCATCCCAGGTGTGGATGTTATATTGGGTAATGATGTGGCCATAAGTCATGTTGTGGGTGAGATTGATCCCCGTTTGTGTAAACAGCCAGTTGCAGACCATGTTTATTCTGCCTGTGCTGAAGTTAGTTCTATGAATGAACCTGTTGTAGAAGATGGCTTTATCCATTCTACCTGTGCTGATGTCAGTACTAATATAAATCCAGTTGTCAGTTCTGATGTTGTTACTCAAGCATTTGTTCCAGTAACCAGTACCCCTTCAGTGGAGAAGTGGGATGTGGTTGTTCCAGATTCCTGTGTTGCCGATTTAGTTGTTGAGAGTAAGCCTGATACTATGACTGCTTTATTCCAATAAATTGGGAAAGGATGTCCATGTACCATTGTCTTGCCCGCTCACTACGAACGTTGTGCCAGGAGTTGAGAGAAACTTAAAAGCCACGACTCTATTGTATTCCAGCCAAGTGAATGGTTTAGGACAAGATGTCGGGTTGGCAGAAGTATTCCCGCTCACTCCAAGTTTAGAATCAGTTGTCGAGAGTAAGTCTGTTGTAGAGGCCCCGCCTCACCCTAGTCAAGGTGATAGTATAGGGGAGGAGGTCAAACTACCTGTTACTTGCCCGCTCGTTTCAGATTCCCTTAATTTAAGTGCATTGAGTAGAACTGAGCCTAAGATTTCAGAGAGAAGCAAGGAGACAGTCTGTACTGTAGATCCAGTTCTGGAGAGTGTGGGAAAGCAGCCAGAGGATCAGTTTCTGTTGAGTAGATGGAGACCCATTGAGCCTCCCTCTTCAGTTGTCTGTGAGGATGTGACCCAGCTTGGTAGTGATATTATTGATTGTGAGCAGACAGTACTCCAAGCAGCTCCAGAAGTCATGGGAGGAAATTTTGGTAAAACAATTAAGAGTGGTAAAGTAGCATTTGGATCTAAGTTGCGGAGATTTGTGGGTTGTGATTCTTATTCCATGTGGAGTAAGTATTTCTCATTGTGTACATTGAGTCAGAGTGTGTGTAGGATGTTGAAATCTACTTTTATTCTGCAGGAGCCATTTTCTTGTGAAGTAATGGACTGTGGGATATCTTTGTCAAGCCTTGTGGTTGAGCAGAGAGAGTTTACTCAAGTAGGTTGTGCAACCAGTAGTTCTGAGGAAGTGGTGAGTTATGCTAGAGCAGTGTCTCTATATTCAGATCCAGTTTATTTTGATGCACGAGTGATGAAAGTGTATATTCCACTCAAGTGTGGTGTTGACTTTCAGAGTCATATTGGAGTTGATTTTCAGAGTCATATTGTGGGTGAAGGATTAAATCATACTGGGGAGCAGATGTTTGAGGCTCCAAGTGTGTATTTCAAGTTGGGGGATAAGGTTATCCTACCTAGTGTTAATCATTGTGAAGGGTTTCAGATTGCCCTTGGGCGTTTCTCAGGTAATCTGCTGTGCATCTTCAAGATGTTAAGACCCTTAAACCTCTTGGGTGATTGGTTGTCATCAGACGTAAATCACTTGGGAAGTGATGGTGAGGGTTGTCAAGTTTTTGGCATGTGTTATTTAGTCTTTTGGAAGACTAGAAGGTTGATGAAAGTGTGTGTTGTGTTCAAGTTCACCATCAGAGGGTGTGAACTTGTCTTCGGAGTTCTGATTGAGATATGGTGCCTAGGCATATGCCTGTTTTCTTTCACTGATCGTTATGACAGATTTATGAGGAAATTGATTTCTGTGTTCCTTATGGATCATCTGAGTCAGTTCGATCAGGTAGTCTTTGCACTTATCTTGGGTTGTATTTTTTGGCTTGAAGGTCAACGGTTTGCTAAGTTGTTGTGTTGTGTTTCGGAAGGTTCTATGAATGGGAAAGTTTTATACATAATTGTGAGGTTTAATGCTAATTTCCTTAATTTTAGTATCCATTGGGCGAGAGTATGTGTTCCACAGAGGATCAAGAGCGATGAAGAGCAGATGTCTGTGTCAGAGCATACCCAGGAGAAGTCCCAAATCTACTCAACATCCAGTCAGCTTCAATTAAGCACTTTAGCTCCAGAAAAAAGGAGTAATGGGAAATGGAGTCTGTCTTGGAAAACTTCACCATGTGGAAAAGGGATCACATGGAAATACGGGACTGATCTTAGAGAAATAGTAGAAACAGATAGGAAGATAAATCGCCGTGATAACTGTGTGAAAGCAGCTACCTTTCTTGACAATTCTATTCATGCTACTAATGATACTGTTGTTGATAGGAGTGTGAAATATGATCTGAAACAAAGTGAAATAAATGAGATAGTACCTTGGAGAGATAAATTTGCATACTCCAGTGACACATATGTAGAACATAGTCATAAGACTGAAATTTCTGAGTTTCCTGTAAGACTATATTTGGAGTGTTTTCATTTTTGTCCAGAAATGTGTTCTTATTACTTTTACATGTTTGGTGTAATTAATACCATAAATCTCAAGTGTCATACGTTTTACTTTGAAAAAATGCCATTGATCTTCAATCTATTGCATTTTTTTCTTGGAGGTGGAAGTGTTACGTACTCCTAGCTGAATACGTATATAAATTTAAAATAAACTTGTGTTCCATTTCATCATATATGTACACACATTATATTTTTGTAAATTATCGTGTGGTGTGGCAGCGTCAGTGGAGACAGGAGCGCGGTTGCTTTTCACACGTCCAATACCTGTTAGATTCGGGAAGTTAGAATTGCTGGACCTGTTCAGTTTGGGAGTTCCAGATGTCACTTTTATTAAGTTTATATAATTGTTTATTTACTGTAATTAGGCAGGTGGCATTGTACTTATATATTTTGCAAGTAACTATTATATGTAATTTGCATTCTTATGTGTTTTGAGAACAAGTGGTTGTTCAATTAGTTTTAAATATTAAAAAGTCTTTAGTTTCCATCCCTCATCCTGGATGAGGCAGACGGGAGAGAATTATGGGTACAGACGGGCGCGAGTAGTCAGTAGCTTCAAGGGACTCAAAGGTATAACATGTGGGAGATAAGTCTGTTTACTTGTTGTTGTGCCATATTTTATTATATTATATTAGGTGAAAGACAATACTTTTTGTTTGTTGTATAAGTTAACTTGACCATCTGTGTTTTTATATTATACTGTCTTGAATATATATATTATAAGTTATATGTATAATTCTTCAGTCCTAAGGGAGAAATAGTTTTAATTCTTAGCCTGTTATCATTCCTGGGGTTATACTGGTGACCCGCTTTAGAGAGCAGCAGTGGTATCCATAGACGTAATTAAAGTTTGGATGCTGTAGGGTCACAAGCCGTAACGAATGATAGGTAACAGGGGTGAAGGTCACTCTAAGTCGGAGTGCACTTCTCCCCATGCTCGCTGCCTCAACTGCGGTGAGGCCCATCCTACCTTCTCCCGTGCCTGTATCCATTACAAGCTTGAGGCAGCCGTCCTCAACTTGAAGCACCGGGAGCGTTTATCTTTTCCTGAGGCGAGGCGCCAGGTTCGCCGGCTCCTGCTTTATGCTAACATCTCTTATGCTCACGTCCTGCGCACTTCTTCTCCTCGTCCTTCCCACCTTCTTCAGACTCACAACCGTTTCCGGGCCTTGGACCCTGATACGCCCACTGCCCCCTCTTCTGTTCCTTTGATTTCTGTCCCAAAGGGTCCCCCTTCTGGTCCTCTGTCTGGGGTTCCCCTTCTTTCTACCCGGTCTGTCATGTCTCCAGTGTCTTCTTTCTCGTCTCCTTCCGATCCTCCTTCCCTTCCTTCTCCTCCATCTATTGACTCTCCCTGCCGCCTGTCGGTGCGGGCTGATGTCCATCCCTCTCCTAACGGCCGTCATGTGTGCTCTCGTTCAGCTTCTCCTGTTGAGAAGCTGAAATCCGTTGCCCGGTACGTAGTTGCTGGGACACCGGTCTCTTTAAGTCAGAAGCATAAGCCTGGCTCCTCTCCTTCTTCCTCCCCGGCGGGTAAGAAGGCTTTGCTTTCTTCCTCGGCCCCTACTACTGGCTCTCTTGCTCCTTCCCCTCCCATTTCAGTGGTTGCACCCCCTGTTTCTGCTATGGAGGTTTCTTTGGCCCCTGCTTCCCTCTCGGTTGCTGCCCATGCTGAGGTGCGCTTCCCTCTTTCTACTCCCCCTCTTCCTGCTGCTGTCCTTGAGTGTTCCTCTCCGTTGTCTCCTCCTCTTCCTCCTCCTCCGGACCCCGCCCGCCCACCTCTGATCTGTTCTCCCGATTCCTTCCCTCCGTCTTTGCTCAGTTTACCCATGCCCCCTAACCCTGACTTTGCTGACCCTGATATTCATTAACGTGCTATGTTGCTCTTTCACCTTTGTTTCTTCCTTGTTCTCTGTTGTTGTCCTTTCTCTTCTCGTCGATGTCTATTCTTCAAGGGAACGTTCGAGGTTATTACGCCAATTTCCTCGAACTCCAACTTCTGATTTCGCAGTTTTCGCCCCTGTGTGTCTGTCTTCAGGAGCCGATGCTTGGTGCTCGTCCTGGTCGCTTTCGTGGCTATTCCTTTCTCTCCCCCTCCCTCCTAATTCTTCTGCTCTCTTGATTCGCTCTGATGTTCCCTTTGTCCCCTCACTTTTTCCTTCGACTCTCCATTGTTCTGCTGCTCGTATCTTTAAGGGGAAATGGTACACAATTTGTTCCATTTATCTCCCGCCGAGTGTCCCGCTTTCGCTTCCTGATCTGAAACATCTACTGGACTCCATGCTGGAGCCTGTGCTCCAGCTGGGTGATTTCAATTGTCGTCATTCTCTTTGGGTGATGTTCTGACGAATACCCGAAGTCGCCTTCTTGAGCCGTTTATCCTCTCTTCTTCCCTGTTTCTTCTGAATTCTAGTGAGCCCACTCATATGGACTCTTGGAATCGCACCCTTTCCTGTCTTGATCTTTCTCTTTGCTCTTCTTCTCTTTACTTAGATTTCACGTGGCAGGTTCTTGATGACCTCCATGGAAGTGATCATTTCCCCATCCTTGTTTCCTTTTTCTTTTTTCGCCCTTCCCTCTCCTTCCCTAGGTGGCAGTTTGCTAAAGCGGACTGAAACCTATTTACCCTCAGTGCTGCTCTCTCTTACCTCAACCCCTCTGCCTCTCCCTCGTGCTCTTCTCCTTTTTCATGACACGGAATAGAGCGGAGGGCAGCGTCTTCGATGCTGCCCTCCGCTCTATTCCTCGCTCTTCATCTCGGGGTCCACGGAAGTGCGTTCCCTGGTGGAATGCAAACTGTGCTCGGACTGTCCGCTGTAAGCGTGCAGCCTGGAAGAGGCACCGTCGTCGGCAGACGGCCGATTCTCTTTTTTTCTTTCGGAAAGCGAGTGCGGTGGCCCGTAGGGCCATCTGTACGGCTAAACGTGAATGTTACATCTTATGTCTCCACCATTACGTCCGAAACTCCTCTGCCACAGATCTGGAAGCGTATCCGCAAGATAGTGGGTAAGTTCGTTCCCGATGTTTCACCGGTCCTTCACATCCATGGTATTCTTGTAGCGGACCCGTTGCAGGTCGCTACCAAACTGGGTTCCCACTTTTCTTCTGTTAGCTCTGGTCTTCATCTTCCCCATTCTTTCCTTCTTCGTAAACCTGTCCTTGAGTCTCGTCCTTTAGATTTCTGCACTCGTCTTCGACTTCCCTATAACGATCCCTTCTCTCTCTCTGATCTTCGTTCTGCCCTGGCCCTCTGCGGTTCTAGGGCGGTGGGCTCCGATGGTATTCATTATGAGATGCTTCGCCATCTCCCTTCGAGCACGACTCAGTATTTACTGAGTCTGTATAATCGGATCTGGGAGTCGCCGTCAGTCCCTGAGGAATGGCTCGATGCCGTTATCCTCCCTGTTCGCAAACCACGGTCTCTGGGAACATCCCCTAAGGACTTTCGCCCTATTGCCCTCACAAGTTGTGTCTGCAAGCTCTTTGAACGTATGGTTAACGTTCGTCTGATGTGGTTCCTGGAACACAATCACCACCTCTCCCCTTCTCAATTTGGTTTCCGCAAGTGCCGCAGCACGACAGATGTCCTGGTGAACTCGGAGGTCTATATTCGTACTGCTTTTGCTGCGGAGACCTCCGTTGTTGCAGTCCTTTTTGACCTGGAAAAGGCTTACGGCACCACTTGGCGATATCATATTCTATCCCAGCTTCATTCTTTTGGCCTTCGTGGTCATCTCCCTCTCTTTCTCCGCAGCTTCCTCTCTCGTCGTTCCTTTCGGGTGCGACTTGGTACCACTCTCTCTGCCTCTTTTCAGCAATACGAAGGTGTGCCCCAGGGTAGTGTTCTGAGCACTACTCTTTTTCTGCTTGCCCTCAATGGTCTTCTTTCCTCTCTTCCTTCAGGTGTCTTCTCCGCTCTCTATGTCGATGATCTTACCCTTTGCTGTCAGGGTGATGATTCGCCTCTCCTTCAGCGCCGGCTTCAACTTGCGATTGATGCTGTGTCGTCTTGGGCCACCGATCATGGCTTCAAGTTCTCTACTTCTAAGACTTGTGCCATGTCTTTTACTCGGAAACGGGTCGTTCTTCGTCCCTCTTTGTCACTTTATGGTCATCCCCTTGAGTACAAAGATTCCGCGAAGATTTTGGGGTTATTCCTTGACACTCGTTTGTCTTGGTCTCCCCATATCTCTTACCTCCGTGTTGAGTGCTCTAAGGCCCTTACCCTCCTTCGGGTATTGTCCCATACTTCTTGTGGAGCAGATAGGCGCACTCTCCTTGCTTTCCATTCCTCTCTCGTCCTGTCTAAGCTCGATTATGGTTGCCCTGCTTACTCGTCTGCTTCTCCTGCTCTTCGCCGTCTTGATGCTTTGCACCATACTGGGTTGCGCCTCAGTTCTGGTGCCTTTCGTTCGACTCCCATCCTTAGCTTGTATGCTGACACTGGCTTCCTGTCTCTCCATGACCGCTGTGATCGCTACTGTCTTCGCTATCTTGCGCGGTCCTTACAACATCCTTCCTCTCGCCTCTGTCGTGATTTAACTTTTACTCCTCCTGCGGTTCCTGTTCCTCTTCACCACCTCCCTCTTTCTGTCCGGTTATCTCGCTTACAGGATTCATTTTCCGTTCGTATTTCTAATGTTTCTCCTCGTGTTGTTCCTTCTTTGCCCCCATGGAAAGTCCCCCTTCCGCAATTTTGTACATCCTTGACCCGCAACACTAAAGCTTTTACCCCTCCTACGGTTCAGAAACGCCTTTTCCTTGAGCACTTTTCTTCTCACTCCCGCTCCGTTTCTGTCTTCACCAATGGGTCTAAGTCTGTGGACGGTGTTAGCTACTTTGTTGTTTGTCCTGATCGCACTTATATGTGTCGCTTATCTCCGGAGACTAGCATCTTCACAGCGGAGCTTTATGCTATTCACTATGCTCTTCGTCTCCTGCTTTCTCGTTGTCAGTCTTCCTTTGTAGTTGTTGTTGACTCTCGTAGTGCCCTCATGGCTCTCGGGTCCTTTAATCTGGTTCATGCAGTAGTTATCGAGATCCAACATTGGCTGTTTCTTGTTCACAGTAAATTTAAGTCGGTTGAGTTTTGTTGGGTTCCCAGCCATATTGGTGTGTCTTTAAATGAGCGTGCGGATGCTGCCGCCAAGGAAGCTGACCGCTCTTGTCCCATCTCTCGTAAAGGTATTCCATATTCCGACTTTTACCCGGTTATCCATTCCTCCATCCTTACCCATTGGCAGGCTTCTTGGTCATCTGTTACTGGTAACAAATTACGTACTCTTAAATGTTGTGTTTCCTCGTGGCCGTCCTCCTACCACCATAACCGGCGATGGGAAACAGCTCTGGCAAGGTTGCGTATTGGCCATACTCGATTAACCCATAATCACTTGATGGAGCGCTACCCTGCTCCTTATTGTCCTAATTGCATTGTCCCTCTTACGGTCGTGCATGTCCTTCTTGAATGTCCTGACTTCCAGGACGACCGTGTGTCTTGCTTTCCGACCGCCCCTCGCGGTCACCTGTCCCTCAATAGAATTCTTGGTGACTCGGATACTTTTGATATCATTCGCTGTATGCGCTTTTGTTCTCGTATTGGCATCCTTGGTGATATTTAGCGCCCTCTGATTATTTCACACATTTGATGGTGCTACATAGCCTTCCCGGTTTGGTGCCTTCTTTTGATAATTACTTACTATTATTATTATTAACAGGAGAGGGGGGAGGGGGGGGGGGAATTGATTATCATGTCCAAATTCCAATGCTCCCTTCACAGGGCTGGGGGTGCACAATATACTTCCCATGCACCTCCGGCGGCAGCTTGTCGAAGGCGGAAGTGGATCTATATCTAGATCTTCTTTTTCTTGAGATAATTTCGGGGTTTAGCGTCCCCGTGGCCTTGTCCTCGACCAGGCCTCAATTTTGTTACACACACCCAGGAAGCAGCCTGTACCAGCTGTCTAACTCCCAAGTACCTATTTACTGTTAGGTAACAGGGGCATGAGGGGTGAAAGAAACTTTGCCCATTTGTTTCCGCCTCCACCGGGGATAGAACCCGAACCTTAGAACTACGAATCTCGTCCATTGTCCACTCAGCCGTCAGGACCTATAACATAATTATGAGGAGAAAGCGCTAAGCCAGTATGATTATACAGCACAAGGAAAGTATGTGGATAGACGCTGGGATTGTGAGGAACGACGGAAGGAAAGGTGCCCAATTCCCTTCGACTGTTGAGGATTGAAATCCGACCTGCAGGAAGCGAGGTAGTCGCTGTGCAGACCAGCCCACGTGGTTAGTGGCAATTTCTCCTAGGCTATTTCTCCTGATAATTAGTGATGGCTCTTATTTTGATTAAGGGTCCATAATTAATTAAGCTTTTATTCTTAATGTATATTACAATGCTGGTAAAATATACTTCTTGATGAGTATGGGGTGTTAAATGAACTACCACTCACAAGATGAGTTTAGGAAATACAATGAACTACCACTCACAGGATGAGTATGGGTTGCATAAGAAACTGTTTATTTATTTATTTATATACAAGAAGTTACATTGGGTTTATGAAAGTTCATAGCATGATGTGTTTACATTCTTGTAAAGCCACTAGTATTTACAACGTTTCGTAACAGCAGCTCGTTTCGCAGTAAACAAAGATTGACACGATGAGAAAGGGTTCCACAATATATTCACCTAGTTGTGTTTGCGAGGGTTGACCTCTGGCTCTTTGGTCCCGCCTGTTTTTTTTTTTGGAACCCGCTCTTTGGTTCCAATGTACTATGACTCACAGGATGAGTAAGAGGTGCACAATAAACAACCACTTACAGGATGAGTATGGATTGCACAAACTACTGGTAAGAAGATGAGTATGAGTTGCACAATACATTACCACACAGAGGATGAATTAGGGGTGCATGTAAACAAAGACTCACAGGATGTGTATGGGGTGCACAATAAACTTCCACTCACCGGATGAGTCTATGACATTTGTGCTCTATATTAGGGAAACTAAAATACACCTGTTTCCAAAATAAATACTTTAATGACAAAGTAATGAACGTTGATGATCGTGTTACTGAAATTAACTGTCAAATTTGTATAAAAATGCTTAGGATATCATAACATACCCACCCTGTGGGGCCGTAGTGGACATCATACTTATCATGTGGGCGGAAGTGGACGCCATACCCATCCTGTGGGCGCTAGTGGGCCCAAACCCATCTTACAAATGGTATGGACCCCTTACCCACTTAACAGGTGGTATTGGACCGTATACCCATCCTACATCATCGTCGCCCCTAAATCAAGAACAACAGTATACCCATCCTACAGTTGGTTGTAGTCACCATAATATCCTGTTTGCAGTAGTTTATCCCATAGACATTCAAACGTAACATCGTTTTCTGTTGCCGTTCCTACAATACATTCTTTATAGACTTTCAAAGCACAAACTAGTGTATATGATGATGAATGCTGAAGCACTCCTATTCTATGTAACAATTTAAAGTGCTTATTATAATTTACTAAGAACAACTAATATTTCTAAAAACAAGACTACGAGCCATCAATAAGATATAACTGAATATGTAATATTATAAGAGCATGGACAATAGTAGGTCAATTTCACAACCCATGAGGGACCTGACAACTATCAGATGTAAATTGTTACGTGAGGAAGAGTTAGTGCCTTGAAAAAAATATCAGTGGGAATATACCACATATGTACTAATTGTTAAGCAACATATTAACTACAAGTATTAGGTCATATAAGTGCTGTCTTGTGCGAGAGACTGGCCACATAAGAACAGAGGGGTACCCACACTTACCACACAGTTCCACTAGGGGGTACCCACACATACCACAGTACACAGGGGGGTACCCACACTTACCATATTAAAAGAGAGGGGTATCCACACTTAATACAGTAAAAGAGAGAGTTACCCACACTTATCACAGTAAAAGAGAGGGGTACCCACACTAACAACAAAGTACCAGAGGGGTTCCCATACATACCACACAGAACCAGAGGGGTACCCCCACTTACCACGCAGTACTAGAGGGGTACCCACACTTACCACACAAAACCAGAGGAGCACCCACACTTGCCACACAGTACCACCGGAGCAACCACACTTACCATACAGAACCAAAGGGGTACCCACACTTACCACACAGAAGCAGAGGGGTATCCACACTTACCACACAGTTCCACAGAGAGTACCCACACTTACCACAGTACCAGAGGGGTACCCACACTTACAACTCAGAACCAGAAAGAAATCCACACTTACCACACAGTACCAGAGGGGTACCCCACACTTACCACACAGTATCAGAGAGGTACCCACACTTACCACACAGTATCAGACGGGTACCCCACACTTACCACACAGGACCAGAGGGGTACCCACACTTACCACAGAGTACCAGAGGGGTACCCACATACATCACAGAGTACCAGAGGGGTACCCACACTTAAAGTATAGTACCAGAGGGGCACCCACACATACCACACAGTAACAGAGGGGTACCCACACTTACCACTCAGGACCAGAGGGGTACCCACACTTAAAGTATAGTACCAGAGGGGCACCCACACATACCACATAGTAACAGAGGGGTACCCACACTTACCTCTCAGGACCAGAGGGGTATCCACACTTACAACAGAGTACCAGAGGGGTACCCACACTTACCACTCAGGACCAGAGGGATACCCACACTTAAAGTATAGTACCAGAGGGGCACCCACACATACCACACAGTAACAGAGGGTACCAACACTTACCGCACAGGACCATAGGGGTACCCCACACTTACCCACACAGTACCAAAGGGGTACCCACACATACCACACAGTACCAAAGGGGTACCCACACTTACCATACAGTACCAGAGGGGTACCCACACTTACCACATAGTACCAGAGGGGTACCCACACTTACCACACAGTACCAGAGGGGTCATCTTGAGAGGTTATCTTGAGATGATTTCGGGGCTTTAGTGTCCCCGCGGCCCGATCCTCGACCAGGCCTCCACCCCCAGGAAGCAGCCCGTGACAGCTGACTAACACCCAGGTACCTATTTTACTGCTAGGTAACAGGGGCATAGGGTGAAAGAAACTTTGCCCATTGTTTCTCGCCGGCGCCCGGGATCGAACCCGGGACCACAGGATCACAAGTCCAGTGTGCTGTCCGCTCGGCCGACCGGCTCCCTTTCCCACACTTACCACACAGTACCAGAGGAGCACCCACACTTACCACACAGAACCAGAGAGGTACTCACACTTACCACACAGAACCAGAGAGGTACCCACACTTACCACACAGAACCAGAGAGGTACCCACACTTACCACACAATACCAGAGGGGTACCCACACTTACCACACAGAACCAGAGGGGTAACCACACGTGCAACTCAGTACCAGAGGAGTACCCGCAGTTACCACAGTACCAGAGGGGAACCCACACTTTCCACACAGTACCAGAGGGATACCCACACTTACCACACAGTATCAGAGGAGAACCCACACTTACCACACAGTTCCGCAGAGGGTACCCACACAAACTACAGTACCAGAGGGGTACCCACACATACAACACAGTACCAGAGGTGTACCCACACTTACCCCAATAAAAGAGAGGGGTACCCACACTTACAAACCAGAACCAGAGGGGTACCCACACTTACCACAGTAAAAGAGAGGGGTACCCACACTTACAAACCAGAACCAGAAGGGTACCCCGTACTTACAACACAGTACCAGAGGGGTACCCACACTTACCACTCAGGACCAGAGGGGGTACCCACACTTAAACTATAGTACCAGAGGGGCACCCACACATACCACACAGTAACAGAGGGGTACCTACACTTACCTCTCAGGACCAGAGGGTACCCACACTTACCACAGGAGTACCAGACGGATTCCCACAACTACCACACAGTACCAGAGTGGTACTCGCACTTTCCACACTGTACCAGATAGGTACCCACACTTACTACACATTACCAGAGGGTACCAACACTTACCGCACAGGACCATAGGGGTACCCCACACTTACCACACAATACCAGAGGGGTACCCACACTTACCCATACAGTACCAGAGGGGCACCAACACTTGCCACACAGTACCAGAGGGGAACCCACACTTACCACAGTCAAAGAGAGGGGTACCCACACTTACCACACAGTATCAGAGGGGTACCCACACTTACCACAGTCAAAGAGAGGGGTACTCATACTTACCACACAGTACCAGAGGGGTACTCATACTTACCACACAGTACCAGAGGGGTACCCCACACTTACCACCCAGAACCAGAGGATACTCACACTTACAACACAGTACCAGAGGGGTACCCACACTTACCACATAGTACCAGAGGGGGTACCCACACTTACCACACAGAACCAGAGGGGTACCCACACTTACCACATAGTATCAGAGGGGTACCCACACTTACCACACAGTACCAGAGGGGTACCCACACTTACCACACAATACCAGAGCGATCTTATCTTGAGGTTATCTTGAGATGATTTCGGGGCTTTAGTGTCCCCGCGGCCTTGTCCTCGACCAGGCCTCCATCCCCAGGAAGCAGCCCGTGACAGCTGGCTAACACCCAGGTACCTATTTTACTGCTAGGTAACAGGGGCATAGGGTGAAAGAAACTCTGCCCATTGTTTCTCGCCGGCGCCTGGGATCGAACCCAGGACCACAGGATCACACACACACACGGGATACCCACACTTACCACACAGTACTGGAGGGGTACCCCACACTTACCACACAGTATCAGAGGAGAACCCACACTTACCACAGTTCCACAGAGGGTACCCACACAAACTACAGTACCAGAGGGGTACCCATGCTTACCTCACAGTACCAGAGAGGGGTACCCACACTTACCACAGTAAAATAGAGGGGTACTCAGACTTACAACACAATACCAGAGGGGTACCCATACTTTCCACACAGAACCAGAGGGGTACCCCACACTTACCACACAATACCAGAGGTGTACCCACACTTACTACAGTAAAAGAGAGGGGTACCCACTCTTACGAACCAGAACCTGGGGGGTACCCCATACTTACAACACAGTACCAGAGGGGTACCCATACTTACCACATAGTACCAGAGGGGGTACCCACACTTACCACACAGTTCCAGAGGGGCACCCACACGTGCAACACAGTACCAGAGGGGTACCCCACACTTACCACGCAGTTCCAGAGGGGGTACCCACACTTACCACACAGTTGCAGAGGGGGTACCCACACTTACCTCACAGTTGCAGAGAGGATACCCATACTTACAACACAGTACCAGAGGGGTACTCACACTTGCCCCACAGTACCAGAGGGGTACCCACACTTATCACACAGTACTAGAGGGGTACCCACACTTACCACACAGTTCCATAGGGGGTACCCACACACTTACAACACAGTACCAGAGGATATACTAATACTTACCACACAGTACCAGAGAGGTACTCACGCTTACCACACACTACCAGAGAGGTACTCACGCTTACTACACAGTACCAGAGGGGTACCCACACTTACCACACAGTACCAGAGGGGTACCCACACTTACCACACAGTACCGGGGGTACCCACAATTACCACACAGTACCAGAGGGGTACCCACACTTACCACACAGTACCAGAGGGGTACCCACACTTACCACAATACCAGAGGGGTACCAACACTTACCACAGTACCAGAGGGGTAATCACACTTACCACAGTACCAGAGGGGTACCCACACTCACCACAGAGTACCAGAGGGGTACCCACGTTTACCACACAGTACGAGAGGGGTTACCAACACTTACCACACAGTACCAGAGGGGTACCCACACTTACCACACAGTACTAGATTGGTACCCACTTACCATACAGTACCAGCGGGTACCCACACTTACCACACAGTACCAGAGGGTATACCAACACATACCACACAGTCCCAGAGGGGTACCCACACTTACCACACAGTACCAGAGGGGTACCCACACTTACCACACTGTACCAGAAGGGTACCCACACTTACCACACAGTACCAGAGGGTATACCAACACTTACCACACAGTACCAGAGGGGTACCCACACTTACCACACAGTACCATAGGGTATACCAACACTTACCACACAGTACCAGAGGGGTACCCACACTTACCACACTGTACCAGAAGGGTACCCACACTTACCACACAGTACCAGAGGGTATACCAACACTTACCACACAGTACCAGAGGGGTACCCACACTTACCACACAGTACCAGAGGGTATACCAACACTTACCACACAGTACCAGAGGGGTACCCACACTTACCACACAGTACCAGAGAGATTCCCAAACTTACCACACAGTTCCACAGAGGGGTACCCACACTTACCATTGTACCAGAGCGGGGTTACCTTGAGGTGCTTCCGGGGCTTAGCGTCCCCGCGGCCCGGTCGTCGACCAGGTCTGCTGGTTGCTGGACTGATCAACCAGGCTGTTAGACCCGGCTGTTCGCAGCCTGACGTATGAGTCACAGCCTGGTTGATCAGGTATCCTTTGGAGGTGTTTATCCAGTTCTCTCTTGAACACTGTGAGGGGTCGGACAGTTATGCCCCTTATGTGTAGTGGAAGCGTGTTGAACAGTCTCGGGCCTCTGATGTTGATAGAGTTCTCTCTCAGAGTACCTGTTGCACCTCTGCTTTTCAACGGGGGTATTCTGCACATCCTGCCACGTCTTCTGGTCTCATGTGATGTTATTTCTGTGTGCAGGTTTGGGACCAGCCCCTCAATTATTTTCCACGTATAGATTATTATGTATCTCTCCCGCCTGTGCTCAAGGGAATACAGATTTAGGCTCTTTAGTCGGTCCCAGTAGTTTAGATGTTTTACTGAGTGGATACTAGCAGTAAAGGATCTCTGCACGCTCTCCAGGTCAGCAATTTCTCCAGCATTGAAAGGTTCTGTCATTGTGCAGCAGTACTCCACTCTAGAGAGCACAAGCGTTTTGAAAAGTATCAGCATCGGTACAGCATCTGTAGTGTGAAAAGTTCTTGTTAGTAGTATATTCTGAGCCAGATAGGCGTACTTAAC
Organism: Procambarus clarkii; assembly: GCF_040958095.1. Classification (NCBI taxonomy): domain Eukaryota; kingdom Metazoa; phylum Arthropoda; class Malacostraca; order Decapoda; family Cambaridae; genus Procambarus; species Procambarus clarkii. Next base: position 31,199,404 of record NC_091156.1, on the reverse strand, counting down.
AAACAATGGGGGGTACTTATCATACAATGGAATCAGAGGCGGGGAGCCAGATAGGCCCACTTATCGGACAAAAGGAATCAGAAGCGGGGTGACAGATAGACCCACCTCAAATTGTAGTCTACGGTGTGCCCCCACCACATGTCACTTACACTGTGTCATCTCCGTTTAAACACTACACTCATTATAAATATATAGGACTAATTAAGGATATATATATATTCGAACAAGTCTGAATGGCCCCTCCCTTATATGGGAGTATTTAAGGAGTATTAAATTATAAATCCTCCCCCTCCCCCCAAAGGTTAAAAAAAACATCAAATAATTTATTAAATGCTTTATTAGGTAAAAACTACAAAATGTATAAGTAATTATGTTAGTTAATAATTGTAGTTTACAGAGTGCTCTTGCCATATTTCACTTACTACAGCTCTACCCCTCCCCTCCCTATCCCACACCCCCATCCTCGTCTGAGTAGAATTGTGACGATTCCTCATCAGTGAAGAGTGGGGGAAGGTCTTGAGCCCCATCCCCCCCCTCTCTTGGGGGGGTGGGGTGAGTTGGGTGGACACCTTTTGGCTGAGTTTCCTCCTCTCTCTCATCGGAAGTGTTCTGGAAAGAGATGGGGGAAATAATTTATAGTGATTAAAGGTTTTTTATATAATTATATATTTTATTAGAAAAATATTATATTTTTCTCTAAGAACAACTAGTACATACCTCTTCCCCTGCAGGAGCGGCCTTGTGTCCTCTACAGCAGGCGTCGTCAATTAGACTACGTAACAGCATCTTGTTTGGGGCAGACCCCCCACGTAGAATTACTACTCTACAAATGTGGACGGGTCCCAAGAACTGCACTGGAGAAAAACATAAGAGGTGAAATAGAGGATATACAAACTTTTTTTTTTTATTGAGGGAAATAAAACATAAAATAAATCTATTAGCAGAAAGATAGGGTAATACTAACCAGGTCCTTCAAGGACTTCAATCTTCCCCGCAGGTGTTTTTTGAGAGACACCTCCCATTTCGTAGGAGGAAGACAGTCTTCTGAGGGGGTGGGTGGGGGAGAGGGGTTTTTATAGGAGGCTACACCCCTTGTTAGGTAGGTTGCCTAGCTAACAAAAATATTCTCTACACCACCTATAAGAACCAACCCCTATACCTCTACAAAATGTCCTAACACAATGATGTTTCATAGGAAAATATCGTCTTGCATAAGCAAGGGCTCGTTTATCATTTAATTTTAAAGTAATGCTTGAAAATACATTATGTAAGTAGTGTACTGTTGAAGGCAACCCCAGGTGGCTCACCCTATGAACGAACATGACGCAATACAGTCCACAGGCGAGAGTAAAATCACTCTGGAGTCTGTAGCGCATTCCAAACACCTTTCTTATTTTGTTAGTTTTAATAAATCCTTGAAAATGACGTCCGTAAGTAACTGGCGATATTGCATAACTATCAAAAAAAAACATCCGATGATTAACTTTATCAACATAAATTCCTACCCAATGTCCCATAGTGATTCTGCTATTTGAAGGTAAAATATTAGTTATGAAAACAATAGGTTTTCTTGAAGATATATTTAAATGTTCTATCTCATCAGCATTATAACAACCTAGGTTGAGTGTTCGATCCCCTAGATTATTTTTTAAATTAATATTTATATCATAACAATTCATTATGTTTTTTTACGCTCGCACGTCACACAGAACAGTTCTCTGCCCATCGATGGATAGTACCCCGGTCGTTTCCCCAAACAGTAAAACCAGCCTGTTATATGTAACACCACCACCAAATTCAAGCTCCATACGCAAGTTGCCAGATTTCTCCACAGGGAGGGAATCTTTTGTTTGAATGGTGGTTAAGTCAAAGGCGAATATTGATCTTCCCTTATTAAAAGAGTCATAGGCCAGTAGTGAATCACGCTCTAAGCCTAATGTCTTCAAAGTTTCATAATAAAGGCGGGAATAATGGTTATCGAAATCGCCACCAATTCGGTAAATTGCATTATTGTTCAAATACATAGCAATACTTTTCAGCTTTGCATTTTCAAAATATAATCCATTACCTTGGTGAAGACCGGCGAAATAATTCATTGGAACGATTATCATGTATATCTTGTGTGGAATTACTTGCGCCCATGGTTGATCAATTAAGAGACTAGTTTGATTCCCTGCTAGAACATATGTTTTAGAAATGGTTCTATTGAAAGTATAGGTTATGGGGTCGGGGGATGCTAACAGTGAGCTGTTTAAGGCCAGGTAAGCACTTGGGTAGGGGAACACCCGCGTCACCCATAACTTAGCATAATCCATATGCAGGCGATACTTAGAGCCATCGTCCACGCTTGTATTTAGGACCCAGGAATGGGGGGAGAGCTCCAATCTTAGTCGCATATCTATATTATCTAATATGTATTGGTCTAGGGATGATATATCCAATAGGAGGGGGAAACACATCGACAAACCTTTACTTTTTAAATCACCCATAAATTTTTTATCCTTGGCGGTTGCTCCAGTAAAATAAGTATTTGTAAACTCATTAGTGATTATACCGTCGTCATCTCTCCAGTCCCTACGAAAGCCTCCAATTCTCCCCAAGGAAGACATTTTTGATGGAGGCATGGAGGTAATTAATTTAATAAACGACCAATAATTAAAATTAGTATTTGTTTCAACTACCTGCTCTCCTAAAAACACCTGAACACCTTTAAACATGGTATTTGACAACCCATTCACAAATTCCACATGGTCATCCTCTTCCAATTTTGTGGTATCGTCATCTTTCGTTAAAGATACCTTAAAATCTATAACAATATTAGCTAGATCTAAGAAGGCGCCCTGGGTTCCAGGGATGCGGAATTCTAAGTAATTATCCCGCAAACGTTGATTAATGGGGAGGTTGACAGGTAGAACGTCTATTTGCTGCGTAGAGGCAATTGAACTCTCCACATTACGTATTCTGTTACTTCTAGGAAATTGGTCAATAATACTGGAACTATAATATTCTAGTGGTATTTTGACCCCAGCTCCGCTAGGCTCCCCCATGATCCCTCCGAAAGTTGAAGTATGACTGCTTACGTTAGCGAAAACACATCATTTTTATACCCAAGGCCTCGTTTACATTTTTTATTTTTATTTTTTCGCCTAGAGAGTCTTTTAATTTTACCTCCCATTACCAATTTCTTTCCCACACTCTTAAGAGCATCAATACCGTGAGTTCTCAGAGCACTTTTTACATCCCGTTTACCACTGCTTAAATCACCAAGGACATTTTTCCCAAAATCGATGGCGCTAGGTGTTACAGCTTTCATGAAAAATGGTATGGCCCGTCGAGCAATACCAGCCAAGGTCCCAAAGAAACCTCCACCAGATCTGAGATAAGGCGCTTGGAATGTGCGTATGTCATTCATCGCCCCCCCTCTCATCCCATGTCTCCTAGGGGGAGGTGCGAATATCTCCCCGAACTCCCCCTGGGAGGGTGGGTGGAACGGTATTCGCATTCTGAGGTCTCTTCCTATAATAACCTAAGTCGAGGCTAAACACTTCTTTATATATATGTTGCTATACCTTAGGGCGGATATGTAAGACCGCCGTAACCGACCTCCCATCTTCAAAACTAACCATTCGACCAAACTGATCTGTTATTTTAATGCTAACTTTCTCCAACGTGTTAGTGTTTAATGTTTTGTACACTAGAGGGTGAGCCCCTCTAGAATATGAGTCATGATAATTGATTGCATCTAAGATATTTACAATCTGCCCTCCGTATCGTTCAGGCTCGATGACGTCACTATAAATGAGTAAATAGTCACAACCCCCGTCAATGTATGGGGGCGATAAGGCCACAGTCGTGGAGGCTGACGTAATGTCATCTGTTTTTGCTCGATAAATGGTGTATTTGCGACTGCTGTCAAAACCAAGTACATTAGCTATTCTGTGTTTAAATTGAAAGCTGAGAGAATTTAATGAGCCAGTACTTCCACTGTTAAGAGTTGAAGCTAGTAATACCCTCTCTACAGATTGGTCATAGGTGAGGATTGGTTCTTTATCTGAGAAGTATATTTTGAAATCATCCCTAAAGCTAAGCTGCATGTCGGTTGTTATTTGTCGACTAACCACGTCTGTAATGAATTTGATGTTTCTTGATAATATGTTGGTTTTTGGGTGGAAGGTGTATATGAGGTGTTCTGGACTCTTAGAAAGAGTTCCACGTTTAAAAGTGGCATAGATATCTATACCAGAGTCCTCCTCATCTTTTATGATGGCATTAATTCGCCTGGGGAGGAGTATGTTGACTAAAGCCACTTCATGTTTAATGAAAGGGTTTAAATGTAGTGTTGGGATGGTGTTTGTAAATGCTGAACTCGTGTTGTTGTAAATATCTCCTTGATCGAGACTGGTAAGATATATGTAATGTTCTTCCCCCATTGTCCCGTTATGTACTGAAAGGCCAATATACAGGGGATGGGTTTTTGTAAGAAGGGAGAAAATAAACAACATAACTTATATTTTATTTTATTAAACTACTTAAAGAACTACAACAGGTGAAGATTCCCACACATTTTTTAAGAATAGTGATTAACCACTCCCCCCTCGCTACTACTACTGCTGGCTGCTGCTACCTCCACTGCTGCTTCCGCCGGGGCTACTGTAGCTGCCACTACCTCATCTTCTTTACTGGAGTGGTGGTTACAGCTTTCGTTGTTTTTTCGGGGGGGAGGATAACAGGAATATTTCCTGCGACTCTCCATCGAGGATGGAGTCGATACGGCGATTCGCCCCCGTTTCAAAGTCGAGGAGTGGCTCAATCCTCCGTTTAACTGAGGTTGACGTTGTAGGGGGCGGTGGAGAGGTGGCGGTGGAGGTGGAGCCGTATTCCTGAGAGTGTTTCTTCTTCCTGGGTGTGGCTGGTGGTGCTGGAGGAGTAGAACGAGAAGAGGTTCTTGGTGTGGTACCACCCTCTCCCACCACGGCGTCGAGCGTTATAGTAAGATTATCAGCACTTGGGTCGTCGAACGGGAGGGGTGCCACTGATGGGGTAACAGCGGCAGGTCGTTTGAGGATTACTAATTCTTTGTTGACTTTGGCGAGTTCTTGATGTAGAGACAGCAGCATGGGTCCAATGTCCTTGTGCCAGTTGACCATACCGTCGCGGGAAGCCCCTAAGCCGTAGGGTACCACTAGTCGAGTCATGGTTGGGGTTGCCGCCATTAAATTGCCCACCTTTGTTAGGCTCATCTTGAGCCAGTATCTCCTATTCTTGGCGGTATCCAGGGTGACATTAGTGACGTAGTGAGTGTCGGCGGAAGTCTGCACTTGTTCCTGGGCTATTGGGTTTGACTCGAAGGGGGCTCCTGCCCCGAATGCAGAAATCAACCCCACAAAAGTGGGCCTGAAGTAAAGGACGGGCTCCTCTATGAGATCTTGTCCGTCGGAGGGGAGAGGGGCTATCTTCACAACAATGTCCCCCGGGGTAGACCGACAACGAATTATTGCCCTATTGGCATTACCCAGTCCTTCACGTTCCACACGGGCGTAGGAGAACGTCTTCCAGATGACGGAAGCCAGTCCATAGGGTCGCACAACAGCAGCTGCCAGATCGTAGATGATGACGTCCCCCACCCCAAAGGCGTGGGAGTCAGTGATATCGTCGCTGACGGTCTTGATACAAGCCAGAGACATGGTGAGAGGGCGGGTGCTGGGGAGCTCGTCGTCGTCAACTGTAGTATAGTGTTCCAGGAGCGGCGGTGGGCGACCTTTAAATACACCTGTGACCCACCTGGGGGGAGAGGGGTGAAGGGGTGTGGGGTAGAGATCACCTTATGTGCCCATAGACACTCCGCCCAGACTCAAAGGCTGTAATCATATCACGATGTTGGAAGGTTAATTTTTCCATCTGCCAAATCTCTGTCTGGATCTCCTGAGATGAATACTCTTCATACCTTTTCACCGTTTCTCCAAATGACTTAAAAAACCGTTCTGGGGGAGCACTCAACACAAGACGGTCATAACAATCCCATAAGGCATATATCAATCTACTTTTGTGTTCGACAAACTTGTAGTAACGTTGAGTAGCAACCAAACGCTTCAATAGGGGAGATTTTTCTCCCTCCTCTACTGCTGCAGGTGGGGTAGAAGCTCTCTCCATGGTGGATACACAACTGAATATAAAGTCGTTTAAGATGTGCTTCATATAGGTTTTTTTTCAATACGGTTCCCAATGGGGCCTCCTATGGATACCCCTACCCCCTTTTAACTGTGATCTGGCGCGAGAATTACGTATAAAGGATGGGTCTACACCGGCCACCTTCAGTAAAATCCTTACATCTGCCTTGTCACCCGTCCTAAATTGTCCCTTAGTAAAGGCTATAGTTTTAATTATATCTAAAATATTTAAATTTTGCACAGGCTTTAATAAATTCCCGCGACTATCCCATACCACCTGTTGACTGTTTTGTTCAAACATGTTCAATAATGTTTTGACGTGGGGAATTTCCCCTATTTTAAAATACACATTTATTAAGTTGTCCAGACTTGGGTTTTGGGGTGTGGTGGTGGTGGCTTTGTGGCGAGAGGGCCCAGCAACAGCTACCCGCATCTCAGGCGGTAGAATGGAATGTATCCTTTTTTTTATTTGTCTTTTTAAAGGGCGACGGTCGCACCTGTCCCGCGTTTTTTGTTGAAAGAAGCCCGCGGCGGCGGGCACCTGCGCGGCGGCCGGCGCTGCGGGGGGGCGGGCAATATCTTTTAAAGGTTGTCTGACCAGTCCCCCCTGTCTGGTAGGGCTATATCGTTCAAAGGAGCTACCGTGGCAACACCGTCCACAAGTTGTTGTTGCTGGAGGGGGTGTGGGGGGAGTGTCCACTCCCCCCACGCCATCATCACCACCGCTAGAGTCACAGCCAAGGTGCTTACAGCCGCCACCAACATTATTAGCCGAATTGTCCCATTTGCTTTCGTTTTTTAAAGAGAAGGACTTATTTCCACCTCTACCACTGGTGGAAGAGGGTGGAGCCACCTCATTAAGAGGCGATGGAGTACTCTCGTTTTTATTAAATAAATATTTTTCGGCAACGAGTCGTGGTACTAGGCAATATTCTTTCACCATTTTTTTCTCTTCTTACGTAATTACTTAATTAGAGAGGAAATTAACGATACAGCCAAAGGTAACAGAGCTGCCAATATAGCACCACCTCTCCTAGAGGTTAAAATGATTTTCTTTTTGTACAATGGAGTTTTCTTACGCGCCACAGAACGAATGTCTTTCTGATACCTCTGTAGTCCATTAATTATCTGAGGTTGAACTGGGATGTTTCGTTTCAGAAAATTGGCAAAAATTTCACAAATTGATTCAATTTCCTGTCGTTTTAAAGCCTTGATTAGTTTATTCCGCTTCT